>NC_059196.1:31725584-32025584 GCF_020615455.1 Coregonus clupeaformis
GTACGACAGCGTGTTCCAGGTCCCACCAATATCCAGCAACTTCGCACAGCCATTGAAGAGGAGTGGGACAACAGGCCACGATCAAAAGCCTGATCAACTCTATGCATAGGAGATGTTCGCGCTGCATGAGGCAAATGGTGGTCACACTGGATACTGACTGGTTTTCTGATCCATGCCCCTACCTTTTTTTTAAGGTATCTGTGACCAACAGATGCATATCTGTATTCCCAGTCATGTGAAATCCATAAATTAGGGCCTAATGAATTTATTTCAATTGACCGATTTCCTTATATGACCTGTAACTCAGTAAAATCTTTGAAATTGTTGCATGTTGCGTTTATTTTTGTTCAATGTATATGGGTCATTCCACCAATTCGGTGCCTACAGTGAGGGGAAAAAAGTATTTGATCCCCTGCTGATTTTGTACATTTGCCCACTGACAAAGACATGATCAGTCTATAATGATCAGTCCAAAAAAATCCAGAAAAACGCATGTAAAAAATGTTATAAATTGATTTTCATTTTAATAATAATAATAATAATATGCCATTTAGCAGACGCTTTTATCCAAAGCGACTTACAGTCATGCGTGCATACATTTTTTGTGTATGGGTGGTCCCGGGGATCGAACCCACTACCTTGGCGTTACAGCTGAGCTACAGAGGACCACACTTAATGAGGGAAGTAAGTATTTGACCCCTCTGCAAAACATGACTTGCAAAACCCTTGTTGGAAATCGCAGAGGTCAGACGTTTCTTGTTGTTCGCCACCAGGTTTGCACACATCTCAGGAGGGATTTTGTCCCACTCCTCTTTGCAGATCTTCTCCAAGTCATTAAGGTTTCGAGGCTGACGTTTGGCAACTCGAACTTTCAGCTCCCTCCACAGATTTTCTATGGGATTAAGGTCTGGAGACTGGCTAGGCCACTCCAGGACCTTAATGTACTTCTTCTTGAGCCACTCCTTTGTTGCCTTGGCCGTGTGTTTTGGGTCATTGTCATGCTGGAATATCCATCCACGACCCATTTTCAATGCCCTGGCTGAGGGAAGGAGGTTCTCACCCAAGATTTGACAGTACATGGCCCCGTCCATCGTCCCTTTGATGCAGTGAAGTTGTCCTGTCCCCTTAGCAGAAAAACACCCCCAAAGCATAATGTTTCCACCTCCATGTTTGACGGTGGAGATGGTGTTCTTGGGGTCATAGGCAGCATTCCTCCTCCTCCAAACACGGCGAGTTGAGTTGATGCCAAAGAGCTCCATTTTGGTCTCATCTGACCACAACACTTTCACCCAGTTCTCCTCTGAATCATTCAGATGTTCAATAGTATAATTGTAAAGTGGTTATCCCACTGGCTATAGGGTGAATGCACCAATTTGTAGTCGCTCTGGATAAGAGCGTCTGCTAAATGACTAAAATGTAAATGTAAATTGGCAAACTTCAGACGGGCCTGTATATGTGCTTTCTTGAGCAGGGGGACCTTGCGGGCGCTGCAGGATTTCAGTCCTTCACGGCGTAGTGTGTTACCAATTGTTTTCTTGGTGACTATGGTCCCAGCTGCCTTGAGATCATTGACAAGATCCTCCCGTGTAGTTCTGGGCTGATTCCTCACCGTTCTCATGATCATTGCAACTCCACGAGGTGAGATCTTGCATGGAGCCCCAGGCCGAGGGAGATTGACAGGTCTTTTGTGTTTCTTCCATTTGCGAATAATCAACTGTTGTCACCTTCTCACCAAGCTGCTTGGCGATGGTCTTGTAGCCCATTCCAGCCTTGTGTAGGTCTACAATCTTGTCCCTGACATCCTTGGAGAGCTCTTTGGTCTTGGCCATGGTGGAGAGTTTGGAATCTGATTGATTGATTGCTTCTGTGGACAGGTGTCTTTTATACAGGTAACAAACTGAGATTAGGAGCACTCCATTTAAGAGTGTGCTCCTAATCTCAGCTCGTTACCTGTATAAAAGACACCTGGGAGCCAATAATCTTTCTGATTGAGAGGGGGTCAAATACTTATTTCCCTCATAAAAAATGGAAATCAATTTATAACTTTTTTGACATGCGTTTTTCTGGATTTTTTTGTTGTTATTCTGTCTCTCACTGTTCAAATAAACCTACCATTAAAATTATAGACTGATCATTTCTTTGTCAGTGGACAAATGTACAAAATCAGCAGGGGATCAAATACTTTTTTCCCTCACTGTATTGAGATGTGTCAAAATAACTTTTGATTTCACCTAATTTTAACATTCTGTCATAAAGGGCACATGTTCAACTCAATAAAAAACAAGTTTCCCCATCTCAGTAGGTTAAATAAAAAAATACTATAGTAAGTGCCTATCTAGTGTCAAATAAAGTAACAGGGTTGTTAAATTGGCCATAAATCAGCCATAAATCCCCTTGTGAAATGGGGAATGGAAACTTGTTGTGTGTAACAGGAAGAGGTAACTGAGTGCAAGCTTCACAATGTGTTTTGTTGTTAAGATTTCTACCATCTATCTATGGGCAACAGGTTGACGTGTTATGCTCGACCCGCTCAGTTGTCCACCGCAAAACACCAGAAAATGGCCAGAAAGAGTACAACCAGCTCTCCTGTTTTTACACCATGATTAGATGTTGAATTTTTCAGTTCACGTAACAGGGTTGACATTAAAATGAGGGACAGATGTAAATGAATCACTAATCACATTAAATAAATAATAATCTTCAGAAATGACTTTGTCAAAGCAATAGCATAACTAAGGCTTTACAATGATGTTGAATTTGGAGACATTTCGGGGTTAAGTGGGTTCTAGAAGTCAGAGGGTGCACGGAGGGATGTCAAAATGCTGAATTTTGGCACTTTAGCAAGCCTTTATTCATATAAAAAAAATCTGATTTGATTGAATTATCCATGTAGTCTATATTAAAGGGCACTTCATTAAAATTCAATATTGGTGAACAATTTCTACTTAAAATATCCAAGGGACGCAAAAGGCACTCATTTCATGGAACAACCCATACAGTATACTGTATATTGTCACAATCAATCATTGAGGTAAGGTCTGTACTGTATATAGCCCCTTAAAAACATTTTGATAATGATTAATCACTCTCTATTTCTCTCTCCATCCCTCCCTGACTCCCTCCTACACAGAGACCATCACAGCTCTGTTTAAAACCCGTTTCCGTCTGGACTTCCCCTTTGACCTCCAGGAGCTCCCAGCCTTTGCTGTCATTGGGTGAGTCTAAGTTGTCTTCAATTAGCCAGTGCGCTCTTCGTTGCCTCTGTTAGCCAGTGAGCTCTTCGTTGCCTCTGTTAGTCAGTAAACTCTTCGTTGCCTCTGTTAGCCAGTGAGCCCTTCGTTGCCTCTGTTAGTCAGTGAGCCCTTCGTTGCCTCTGTTAGCCAGTGAAAGCTGGTGTGAGTGTTCAGGAGGATAGCCTCCTGACTTTAGTCACCTAACATGGATTATTCAGCCAACAAGGTTGTGCTTTTAGGATCTCTTATTTTAGCTTGCTGTTACCGTAGTAGCGTAGCCTCCGAGCTTACTACATAACTGTATTAGACCAGAGCCTCTCTCGCTCTCGTCTCTCTATCTCTCTCTCTTTCTCTATTTCCATCTCAGAAGAAAGAACAGCCCTGTGCTTAACTCTGCATGGGCTCCCAAAGAGAAGAACATCCCTCTCTTTTTTCTCCTCTTTCCTCCTTTTTGTCTGGAGGATGTCGTCCCACTCGTGATCTGAGCAATGACACTTTGACTCATAATCGAACAAAACGCTGCCTCCGGAGAACAGCCGTCTTATCACACTTTTAGAGAGCGAGTTTGTGTGTGTGTGTGTGTGTGTGTGTGTGTCTGTACGCACACCTCTTTGTGTGTATTTCAGTATCCTCTCCCTCGCCAATGCCTTGATGTCTTATGGGAAAAGTCGGTCAGTGTTCCAGTTAACTCGGACAGAGAGAGAGAGGGGGAAGTGTGTCTCCTGCTACAGGCTAGCTGGGGCAAACCCTTGTGTAGTAAACCCATTCTAGCCTCTGGATTTATGTTTCTAACTTTCACTGGTACTCAGATGTGGCGTTCTGAGAATATATACACGTGCACACACACACACATAGACACAAACCAGTGGAGGCTGCTGAGGGGAGGACGGCTCATAATAATGGCTGGAACGGAGTAATGGAATGGCATCAAACCATGTGTTTGACGTATTTGATACCATTCCACTGATTCCGCTCCAGCCATTGCCACAAGCTTGTCCTCCCCAATTAAGGTGCTACCAACCTCCTGTGACACAAACATACACACAAACATTTCAGAGAATGGCTTTAAAACATGTACAAATGATTCTCCCTCATCTATTCTTTTATTCAGGAGTATTTGACAGAATTAATTATGCAGGAACATGAATTTATGAGCGTTCATATACTTGGCTGTAGCTGAGGGGGAACTTTGGAAAGTACTTCTCAAAGGGCTCTGTTTGATTCTGGTGGCTGGAGAAACTCTCTCTCTCCTACTGCCACTTACACAAAGTGGACACATACTGGGTACTTACTTAAAACAGAAGCATATATACATGTAAACCTGTCTCTCTCTCTTTCTCCACCTTTAATTTTCTTAATTTAATCTCCCTCTCCCTCCTCTCCTCTCTCAACCCTCCCTCCTCTCCCCTCCTCCTCTCTCCACAGTATTGCCAGTGGTTTTGGCGGGGCGTTGTTTGTCTACCTGAACAGACTGATAGTCCAGTTCATCAGGAAACAGAAGACCATCAACAAGTTCCTCATGAAGAAGTAAGTAATGATGTCATCATCATCAGACAGCAGCCCCTACTGGGTCCCAGAGAGTCCCTGTATCCTAGTGTCCCACTCACATACACACACACACGCACACACATAGATCGATTACGCTGTGAAAGCAGCTCCATTGATGCAGTTCTCACCACAGCAGAGATAAATTAAGACATTCATCTTGACGAGTGTTTATTAATGGATGGTGTTTACTCATCTCCCTACCAGACTGATGAATTAACTATCCTCAGATTCTAAACGAATGTAATGTTCTGTATATCACTCAGCCGTGGGAAGGGTTTGGGGACAGTTTGGTTTTGAAGAATAAACAGTAATGACTAAACACCCTTTTGCTTCCTCCTCCTCTCCCCCTCCTTCCCTCGTGCCTCTTCTCTCAGGCGTCTGCTGTACCCAGCCCTGGTCACTCTGCTGGTGTCTACGCTAACCTTTCCCCCGGCTCGGACAGTTCATGGCAGGCAAGGTTAGTTCCGCTCAGTTTTTATTTTTTTACATAGAGGCACAGTGTATCTCCCACCCTCTCCTCTTTCTCTCTCTGTAATGAGAGGGTGAGTCAGACTCTTGATGTATTTCTGCCACAATAAGCTGTTGATTCTGTTGCTCCTTAAAGTCTAGCTACAGCATCACACACAACTACACACCCTCTTTCAGCCCCTCACTCAGCTTCACAAGCCTTAAGCCAAACCAGTTCAAATTAAATCATCACATCCATTGCCTAAAGTGAAACCGCTTTCCATAATGGTCTTCCTAATAAAATGGATGTGTTGTACCCAATTTCAAATCACCCCCTAGCACCTACCCCATGGCACTTCATGTAGATTGGGATAGCGCTAATGTAATCGCTTTTCCTTGCCTTCTGAAAGGCTAGGATTAATTGTTGCTGTGTTGCTTATACCTATCCAATCCTTCCATATCTACTTAAATGCTTTGGGGTAGGAGCTAGGGACCAATATGGGATATATAAAAATGTAAAACGCCTGTAGACTTTAGCCCTCTGTCTGTCTGATATGTTGTCACTTCCTGTTTCCCCCATGCAGCTGACCCAGAAGGAGTCCCTGGTGACGTTGCTAGACAACCGGACATGGGCCAAGCAGGGCATTGCCGAGGAGTTTGACTACATCGGCAACTCCCAGGCCTGGAATCACCCCCAGGTCAATGTCTTTGTCACCCTCGTCCTCTTCATCGTAATGAAGGTAGGCACACATCATCATCATCCACTTTGTTCTCATCGCTCCTCTTCTTGATCATCATCTGTTCTTTTTTAATTCCCTGTTACTTTACTCCCTCCCCACTACATGTGGCGTGTCTCAATAGTCTGAAGTAATGTCCTTCCCATTGACATGACAGGTGAAGGTAATATGACAGGGTCCTGTCCATTCATTTCAATGAAAGGAGAGGAGGCCGTTGTGGAGTATTGAGACCCAGCTCTGTGTTATATGAGGGTTAGGCTTGTGGCGTATTGAGACCAAGCCCAGTGTTATATGAGGGTTAGGGTTGTGGCGTATTGAGACCAAGCCCAGTGTTATGAGGGTTAGGGTTGTGGTGTATTGAGACCAAGCCCAGTGTTATATGAGGGTTAGGCTTGTGGCGTATTGAGACCAAGCCCAGTGTTATATGAGGGTTAGGCTTGTGGCGTATTGAGACCAAGCCCAGTGTTATATGAGGGTTAGGCTTGTGGCGTATTGAGACCAAGCCCAGTGTTATGAGGGTTATTTTATTTTATTTATTTCACCTTTATTTAACCAGGTAAACCAGTTGAGAACAAGTTCTCATTTACAACTGCGACCTGGCCAAGATAAAGCAAAGCAGTGCGATAAAAACAACAACACAGAGTTACATATGGGGTAAAACAAAACAAAAATCTAAAAAATACAACAGAAATACAATTAATATACAGTGTGCAAATTTAGCAAGTTATGGAGGTAAGGCAATAAAATAGGCTATAGTGCAAAATAATTACAATTTAGTATTAACACTGGAATGATGTGCAAGAGATGATGTGCAAATAGAGATACTGGGGAACAGATGAGCAAAATAAATAACAATATAGGGATGAGGTAGTTGGGCGGGCTAATTTCAGATGGGCTGTGTACAGGTGCAGTGATCGGTAAGGTGCTCTGACAACTGATGCTTAAAGTTAGTGAGGGAGATAAGTGTCTCCAGCTTCAGAGATTTTTGCAATTTGTTCCAGTCATTGGCAGCAGAGAACTGGAAGGAATTGCGGCCAAAGGAGGTGTTGGCTTTGGGGATGACCAGTGAGATATACCCGCTGGAGCGCAGACTACGGGTGGGTGTTGCTATGGTGACCAATGAGCTAAGATAAGGCGGGGATTTGCCTAGCAGTGATTTATAGATGGCCTGGAGCCAGTGGGTTTGGCGACGAATATGTAGTGAGGACCAGCCAACAAGAGCGTACAGGTCACAGTGGTGGGTATTATATGGGGCTTTGGAGACAAAACGGATGGCACTGTGATAGACAACATCCAATTTGCTGAGTAGAGTGTTGGAGGCTATTTTGTAAATGACATCGCCGAAGTCAAGGATCGGTAGGATAGTCAGTTTTACGAGGGCATGTTTGGCAGCATGAGTGAAGGAGGCTTTGTTGCGAAATAGGAAACCGATTCTAGATTTAACTTTGGATTGGAGATTCTTAATGTGAGTCTGGAAGGAGAGTTTACAGTCTAACCAGACACCTAGATATTTGTAGTTGTCCACGTACTCTAGGTCAGACCCGTCTAGAGTAGTGATTCTAGTCGGGTGGGAGGGTGCAAGCAGCGTTCGGTTGAAGAGCATGCATTTTGTTTTACTAGTGTTTAAGAGCAGTTGGAGGCTACTGAAGGAGTGTTGTATGGAATTGAAGCTCGTTTGGAGGTTTGTTAACACAGTGTCCAATGAAGGGCCAGATGTATACAAAATGGTGTCGTCTGCGTAGAGGTGGATCTGAGAGTCACCAGCAGCAAGAGCGACGTCATTGATATACACAGAGAAAAGAGTTGGCCCAAGAATTGAACCCTGTGGCACCCCCATAGAGACTGCCATAGGTCCAGACAACAGGCCCTCCGATTTGACACATTGAACTCTATCTGAGAAGTAGTTGGTGAACCAGGCGAGGCAGTCATTTGAGAAACCAAGGCTATTTAGTCTGCCAATAAGAATGCGGTGGTTGACAGAGTCGAAAGCCTTGGCCAGGTCAATGAAAACGGCTGCACAGTACTGTCTATTATCGATCGCGGTTATAATATCATTTAGGACCTTGAGCGTGGCTGAAGTGCACCCATGACCAGCTCGGAAACCGGATTGCATAGCGGAGAAGGTACGGTGGGATTCGAAATGGTTGGTGATCTGTTTGTTGACTTGGCTTTCAAAAACTTTTTGAAAGGCAGGGCAGGATGGATATGGGTCTGTAACAGTTTGGATCTAGAGTGTCACCCCCCTTTGAAGAGGGGGGATGACCGCGGCAGCTTTCCAATCTCTGGGGATCTCAGACGTTACGAAAGAGAGGTTGAACAGGCTAGTAATAGGGGTTGCGACAATTTGGCGGCTAGTTTTAGAAAGAAAGGGTCCAGATTGTCTAGTCCAGATGATTTGTAGGGGTCCAGATTTTGCAGCTCTTTTAGAACATCAGCTGTCTGGATTTGTGTGAAGGAGAAGCGGGGGGGCATGGGCAAGTTGCAGCGGAGGGTGCAGAGCTGGTGGCCGGGGTAGTGGTAGCCAGGTGGAAAGCATGGCCAGCCGTAGCAAAATGCTTGTTGAAATTCTCGATTATTGTAGATTTATCGGTGGTGATAGTGTTTCCTAGCCTCAGTGCAGTGGGCAGCTGGGAGGAAGTGCTCTTATTTTCCATGGACTTTACAGTGTCCCAAAACTTTTTGGAGTTAGTGCTACAGGATGCAAATTTCTGTTTGAAAAAAGTTAGCCTTTGCTTTCCTAACTGCTTGTGTATATTGGTTCCTAACTTCCCTGAAAAGTTGCATATCACGGGGGCTATTTGATGCTATTGCAGTACGCCACAGGATGTTTTGTGCTGGTCAAGGGCAGTCAAGTCTGAGGAGAACCAGGGGCTATATCTGTTCTTAGTTCTGTATTTTTGAATGGGGCATGTCTATTTAAGATTGAGAGGAAATTACTTTTAAAGAACAACCAGGCATCCTCTACTGACGGAATGAGATCTATATCCATCCAGGATACCCGGGCCAGGTCAATTAGGAAGGCCTCTCGCTAAAGTGTTTTTGGGAGCGTTTGACAGTGATGAGGGTGGTCGTTTGACCGCGGACCCGTTACGGACGCAGGCAATAAGGCAGTGATCGCTGAGATCCTGGTTGAAGACAGCGGAGGTGTATTTAGAGGGTAAGTTAGTCAGGATGATATCTATGAGGGTACCCATGTTTACGGATTTAGGGTTGTACCTGGTAGGTTCGTTGATAATTTGCGTGAGGTTGAGGGCATCTAGCTTGGATTGTAGGATGGCTGGGGTATTAAGCATATCCCAATTTAGGTCACCAAGCAGTACGAACTCTGAGGATAGATGGGGGGCAATCAATTCACATATGGTGTCCAGGGCACAGCTGGGGGCTGAGGGGGTCTGTAGCAAGCGGCAACAGTGAGAGATTTATTTCTGGAAAGGTGGATTTTTTGAAGTAAAAGCTCAAACTGTTTGGGCACAGACCTGGATAGTATGATGGAGCTCTGCAGGCTATCTCTACAGTAGATTGCAACTCCACCCCCTTTGGCAGTTCTATCTAGACGGAAAATGTTATAGTTGGGGATGGAAATTTCAGAATTTTTGGTGGCCTTCCTAAGCCAGGATTCAGACACTGCTAGAACATCAGGGTTGGCGGAGTGTGCTAACGCAGTGAATAACTCAAACTTAGGAAGGAGGCTTCTGATATTTATGTGCAGAAAACCAAGACTTTTACGGTTACAGAAGTCAACAAATGATAGCTCCTGGGGAGTAGGAGTGATACTGGGGGCTGCAGGGCCTGGGTTAGCCTCTACATCACCAGAGGAACAGAGGAGGACTAGAATAAGGATACGACTAAAGGCTTTAAGAACTGGTCTTCTAGTGCGTTGGGTACATAGAATAAAGGGGACAGTTCTCCGGGCGTTGTAGAAAAGATTCAGGGCATTATGTACAGAAAAGGATATGGAAGGATATGAGTACAGTTCAGGTAATCCTAAGTGTTGGGTAACAATGAAAGAGATAGCGTCATTTGAGGCATCGATTGAGCCGGTCTCGGGCGTGTATGGGGGAGGAACAAAGGAACTATATGAGACAGTTTGAGAGGGACTAGGGGTTCTACATTGAAATTGTATAATAAGAACTAACCCAAACAGCAATAGGCAAGGCATAATTGACATGGGAGAGAGGCATAAAGCAGTCACGTGTTATTAGAGAGAGCTAAGACACAACTGGAAATAGCGATAACGTTTGGGCTAAGACTAAACAGAATAAACAGGACAGAGTACCGTGTAAAGGAACAGTCCAGCAGGCATCAGCTGTGCAGCTGAGTGATCATAAGGTCCAGTGAACAGCAATATGTGAGTCCGAGAGCAGTTCAAATTGGTGCTTCAGCACAGCTAGCAGGGAGCTAGCAGGCTAGCTCAAGGCTAACTGGTGCTTGCTATATGGCAATGGTAATGGTAATCAGCCAACAACAGGTTGCAGCTAGCTAGCTGGTTGTGATGATCCGGCGCTAGGGTCCAGTGATTCCGGCAGAAAGTCCAATAAGCTATGGGTCGATAGCACGCTGGGTCGATAGCACGCTGTGCAGACTGGCCGACGAATTGTCCAGGCTAGCTAGAGCTGGCTGGTGGATAGTGTAGGCCACGGACAATGGTGAAGACGCTAACGGTGACTAATAACAGGTAGCCATTTAGTTGCAGCTAGCTAGCTGGTTGTGATGATCCGGCGCTAGGGTCTAGTGATTCCGGCAGAAAGTCCAATAAGCTATGGGTCGATAGCACGCTGGGTCGATAGCACGCTGTGCAGACTGGCCGACGAATTGTCCAGGCTAGCTAGAGCTGGCTGGTGGATAGTGTAGGCCACGGACAGTGGTGAAGACGCTAACGGTAACTAATAGCAGGTAGCCAATTCAGATTGCGGCTACACACGTTTCAGCTTACGGTTCTTGATGAAAGTTATAAAGAAATAATAGAATCCTTTCCACGTTGGGTGAGGCGGGTTGCAGGAGAGTATATTTAGTTAAAGAATGAAAGTAAAAAAATTGAGAAATATAGACAAAAAACAAGAAACGGGATATTTACACAGGACGAAAAATAAAAGCGACCGTACTGCTACGCCATCTTGGAAAAGGTTAGGGTTGTAGCGTATTGAGACCAAGCCCAGTGTTATATGAGGGTTAGGCTTGTGGCGTATTGAGACCAAGCCCAGTGTTATATGAGGGTTAGGCTTGTGGCGTATTGAGACCAAGCCCAGTGTTATATGAGGGTTAGGCTTGTGGCGTATTGAGACCAAGCCCAGTGTTATATGAGGGTTAGGCTTGTGGCGTATTGAGACCAAGCCCAGTGGTATATGAGGGTTAGGGTTGTGGCGTATTGAGACCAAGCCCAGTGTTATATTTACATTTTAGTCATTTAGCAGACACTCTTATCCAGAGCGACTTACAGTTAGTGAGTGCATAAATTTTTTTTTTTTCATACTGGCCCCCCGTGGGAATCGAACCCACAACCCTGGCGTTGCAAACGCCATGCTCTACCAACTGAGCTACACGGGACTACATGAGGGTTAGGGTTGTGGAGTATTGAGACCCATCCCAGTGTTATGAGGGTTAGGGTTGTAGAGTATTGAGACCCATCCCAGTGTTATGAGGGTTAGGGTTGTGGAGTATTGAGACCCATCCCAGTGTTATGAGGGTTAGGGTTGTGGAGTATTGAGACCCAGCCCAGTGTTATGTGAGGGCAGGTGAAGCATCATGTTATTACCTTGTTGGGATTTGATTAGGTTTTTATGTAGCCTTTGTTTATCCAGGTTCTAGCAGCTCAAATGAGATGTCCCCTTTTAAAAGAGGGATGGAGAGAGACAAACGTGGGTGGAGAGGGACTGAGGGGAGTGCTAGAGCAGTTATATTAGCATTAGATATTGATTGTGATGATCCTGCTGTAATGGAAGAGAAATACACTCTCTACTTCGCTTTCTCGCTCATCCTAGCGCGCTCTCTTTTTTTGCCTTCTGTACTGTATCTCACAAAATCAGAAAAGAAAACGTCATTAAACTTTGTGGAACCCAGTGAGACCAATCTACGCTACTCTAAATTAATCTACTCCAATCTACCCAATTCTCTTTCTCTCTCTCTCTCTCTCTTTCTCTCCACTTCACCCCTCTCCCTCATCCTCTCTCTCTCTCTCTCATGGATACAGTAGGGTGCATGCGTGCGTGTCCATCTTGTCCTCTCCTTCCTCTTCTGTTCTGTCCTGAAATGAGACACCTTTACTGTCACCCCTCTGACAGTGCTGTTCCATCCCATCCCCCCGTTCCTACAACGTCACTCCCAAGGGCGTAACTTGGCCAGACCAGTTTTTGGACGTTGTCACTACTTTTGTGTGTGTCCTCAATAGAGGTAGTATTTTTGGCCTTTGCTGTGACGTAGTTACACACACACGTACATGCATACGTAATCAACTTCACTCACGTAGTTGCTCTCTTACAGAACATAGACGCACATACACACACACACACACTAACTCAGTCGCACACAAAACATGTCTGCTGGGATGATGTCTAATTACATGGTGTAGTTTAAAGAGCCCAGAGTGGTAGTTCATTTCTCCCACGCTATGCAAATGGCCCAAGCTTTTATCAGACATGATATTACTCATAGGCTGTCTTCTCTATAGCAGACTGATCGTTTTTAGCTAGCACACTGCATTGAGACAGCTTTTTGACCCCTATAGGTTTTTTGCAGTCCTTCTCCAGTCCTCTGTTGGAGGGTGGTGGCAGCCCAGTAATTGGAGTGGGAATAGGAGTAGGGCCCTTGGAGGCCCCTAGGGGCCCGGGCGATAGACTGTCCTCTGGTTCTGTCACACACACACACACCCTTCTGCCGACTGACACATTAAATAGAGTATAAATGTCCCCGCTACTGCGTCAAAACTTTTCCCCTTGACTCCGCTTTCCTCCCCACCCCTCTCTCCCTCCTCTTTCTCCTTTGCTCTTTCTGTCAGTCATTTCTCCCTCTTTTTTATTCCGTTCTTTGTTTCCTTCCGATTCCCCGCTTTCTTTTCCCCGTCCATCTCCTCTACGCCCTCTGCTCTCTGCTCTCTTCCTCTTTCCCTTTCCTTTCTCTTCTGTCCTGTTTCTTCCCTCCTTTATCTCCCTCTCATCTGGCTCACTCATCTCTCTCTCTGTGGGATAAAACTCATCTGGCTCACTCATCTCTCTCTCTGTGGGATAAAACTCATCTCATCACTCATCTCTCTCTCTGTGGGATAAAACTCATCTGGCTCACTCATCTCTCTCTCTGTGGGATAAAACTCATCTGGCTCACTCATCTCTCTCTCTGTGGGATAAAACTCATCTCATCACTCATCTCTCTCTCTGTGGGATAAAACTCATCTCATCACTCATCTCTCTCTCTGTGGGATAAAACTCATCTGGCTCACTCATCTCTCTCTCTGTGGGATAAAACTCATCTGGCTCACTCATCTCTCTCTCTGTGGGATAAAACTCATCTCATCACTCATCTCTCTCTCTGTGGGATAAAACTCATCTCATCACTCATCTCTCTCTCTGTGGGATAAAACTCATCTCATCACTCATCTCTCTCTCTGTGGGATAAAAGGAACTGTTAGTGACGGTTTAGCTGACGTCTTGTTCACATATGGGAAGGCAGGTGTGAGCCCTCGGGAACAGGTGTGCGTGTGTGTGAAATCAAATTTTATTGGTCGCATACACACATTTAGCAGATGTTATTGTGGGTGTAGCAAAATGCTTGTGTTCCTAGCTCCAACAGTGCAGTAATATCTAACAATACACAACACTACACACAAATCTAAAATTAAAATAATGGAATACATTTTTTTATAGAAATATTAGGATGAGCAATGTCGTAGTCCGGAGTGTATAGATGGCTGGATAGATAGATATGATGGGATTTATAGACATTATGGACAGTATGTGGATAGAATATGTAGTATAGCCTCCCAAGTGGCGCAGTGGTCTAAGGCACTGCATCGCACTGCTTGAGGCGTCACTACAGACCCGGGTTCGATCCCAGGCTGTGTCACAACTGGCCGTGACCGGGAGTCGCATATGGCGGCGCACAATTGGCCCAACATCGTCCGGGATAGGGGAGGGTTTGGCCGGGGGGGTTTTACTTGGCTCATTGTGCTCTAGCGACTCCTTGTGGCGGGCCGGGCGCCTGCAGACTGACTGTATTTGACCATATTCCCAGTCACCTTGCAGTGGTTCGTGCTTTCAGTTTTGCGCGAATGCTGCCATCTATCCACGGTTTTTGGTTTGGATAGGTTTTAATCGTCACAGTGGGAACAACATCCCTTATGCACTTCCTGATGAACTCGGTCATCGTGTCAGTGTATACGTCATAGTGTTTCTCAGAGGCAACCCGGAACATATCCCAGTCCACGTGATCAAAACAATCTTGAAGCATGGATTCCGGTTGGTCAGACCAGCGTTGAATAGACCTTAGCACAGGTACTTCCTGTTTGAGTTTCTGCTTATAGGAAGAGAGGAGCAGAATGGACTCGTGATCTGATTTGCCTAAGGGAGGGCGGGGGAGTGCCTTGTACCCATCCTGGAACGGAGAGTAACAATGGTCTAGAGTTTTTGAAGAGCGAGTACTGCAGGCAATGTGTTGATAGAACATCGGTAGCGTTTTCCTCAGATTTGCTTTATTAAAGTCCTCAGCTACAATAAATGCGGCCTCAGATTATGCAGTTTCCAGTTTGCACAAAGTCCAGTGTAGCTCCTTGAGAGCCATCCTTGTATCGGCCTAAGTGGGAATATACACAGCTGTGACAATGACCAAAGAGAATTCTCTCGGGAGGTAATGCGGTCGGCATTTGATTGTGAGGTATTCTAGGACTTGAGTTCCTGTACGTTACCACAATCACACCATGAGTAGTTAATCATGAAACATACACCCCCGCCTTTCTTCTTCCTGGAGAGTTCTTTATTCTTAGCTACGCGATGTACTGAGAACCCAGCTGGCTGTATGGACGGGACAGTATATCTAGAGAGAGCCATGATTCCGTGAAATAGAGTATGTTACAGTCCCTGATGTCTCTCTGGAAGGAGATCTTCGCCCTGAGTTCGTCTACTTTATTGTCCATGGACTGAACATTAGCGAGTAATATACTCAGAAGTGGTGGATGGTGTGCATGCCTCCTGAGTCGGACTAGAAGTCCACTCCGAATACCTCTTCTCCACCGGCGGCGTCTTGGAGCAGCCTCTGGGATAAGTTCAATCGCCTTGAAGGGTACGACCAAAGGATCCAATTCAGGAAAGTCGTATTTCTGGTCGAAATGCTGGTGAGTTAACGCCGCTCTGATATCCAAAAGTTATTTCCTGCTGTATGTAATAATGCATCAAACGTTCTGGGCTAATAATGTAAGAATTAACACCAGAATAACACCAAAAAAGAGACTGAAACGTTTCTTAGGAGCCAGAAACAGAGCGTCCATGTCTATCGGCGTCAACCTCTTGTGTGTGTGTGTTCTCCAGCTCTGCCTGGCTCTCTATAAACCCTATAAACCTCTCTATTACCATAGAAACCTCCATCTCCCTTTTACAGGCCCACACTCACCTGTGGCCCAGTTTTACTGTGTGTCTGTATGTGCTTTTGCCTAGAGAGCGAGAGAAATGACAGACGAGAACAGAGTTAGAGAAGAGACATGGAGGACGCAAGAGTCAAAATAAACTAGGAAAAGGGGAGTTTAAAGGAAGTATAAAGACGTGTATTAAGGAGAAATAGGAGAGGACTAAAGCTGTTATGCAGTAGTCTGTTACAGTAGACTGTTACAGGAGGATGTTACAGTAGGATGTTGATGGGGTGGATGTTCCTGTTGTTTTGCAGTGATTGCATCAGCTATTTTATGACCACCTTCCGCTGTCATTCTGTAAAGGTTTTTGGTTCTGGCACAGAAGGTCAGTATTCAGGTTTTCTGTGACTTGGGATTACGTTGTGTGTTTGCGTGTGTGTGCGTGTGTTTGGTAGTTGAAGTCCCCTCTTGCCGCATTCCAAGGTCCCCCTGGTCTGAAAGTCATATCGGAGGTATAGTAGGTGATATTCTACTCTTCTCTGAGGCCATGATGATACAGTAATAATGAAGTCATATCTGTCGGCTAGGCAACCCTGTGGCAGGGAGGCAAGAACCCAGGGTGACTGTCACTGGGCAGGAAGTAAACGTCACAACGGGAATTAGCTGCCCTGCCTGCTGTCCTAGTGACTGCTGATGAAGGGGAAGTGATATCATTGCACGCTGCCTACATTATTTGCCTCTCACCTGTGTGTGTGTGAGAGTGCGTGCGACAGAGGGGACTAATTACTAGAGCAGTAGAGCTGACCATGTCCAAATAATGATTTTATATCAAACACGGCAGTCAACAGAAACCAAGCCAAGTCTCCTCTCAGAGTGAGAGTGAGAGTGAGAGTGAGAGTGAGAGTGAGAGAGATTAATGTTAGGTAAGAATATTCAGTTCTAGGGAACCCTGTAACCTTAAACTGAATAAGTGGATTGATTTACAGGTCATCTGTGGAGTGTCTATTCTGCAATGCGTCTTTATAGAAGTACACAAATGCACTATACACACTCACAGACAAATACTCTTTTTTTCGCTCTACCGTTCTCTACACACTCACACTCCTCCAGGTGCCATCTTAGTTCATACCTCCTGAAATAACCTTAAGCCCATGTTATGAGTTTCCAGATCCCTTAAACCCCTCTCCCTTATTGAGGTTTGCCTGGCCAGACTGTGTGTTTTCATGGAGCACCTTTTTGAGAAGTTAGATTGTCGTTTTTGCCAACTGTTGAGATCAGAGCCATTTCCGGACCATGTCCATCATGGTGCATGGTAATTGACAGCATAACAGTTATTAGGTTAGGCTATTATGTGTGTGTGTCATGCGTGTCGTGTCAAATGGCAACCCGCCACACACATTATTCTCTGCCATGCTCCATTTTCCATCAATAACTCCTGGCGTGTGTGTTTGTGCCATGACACATATGTGTGAGTGACGCAGTAATCCCGTGTGTGTGGGATAGGTGTGAAAGCAGCGTAGGGTGTAGAGTTACTGACAGAAATCCATTAGATCACACTGGCAGCTGGGCTTAATTATTGCTAACTAGAAAGAGAGGGAGGGAGCAGGCAGGAAAGAAAGAGAGCAAAAGACAAAGATGGGAATGGGGGAAATGGAGAAGGAGAGAGAGGTGGGTGTAATTAAGACCAGGCAGATAGTTGTAGAGAGGTTTATGTAATGGCCACGTCACACTTCCATGCTCTCCTTGCAAAAACTGAATCCATAGGGAGCTGTGGCTCTCCTTCTTTGGCTTGTGTGAAGTTGTATATGGGGTTGTGGCTATATTGGACAGGTGTGCGTGTTGCTTGTTTGCCATGCAGTGTATTTGTACAGTGTGTGTGCTTGCTTTTGTGTGTGTATGTGCGTGTATGTGTGTGTCACCGGTGACTAGGCTTGGTCAGTGTCCAGATTTTCATACCGGCATACCGTTCCTCTGCCATCCCGGGATTTACGGTATTACAGGCATAGCACACAAGGGGGGCGCTAAAAACACACAAAAAGCCCATTGTGCAACTATTACCAGAATACTAACAAAATTAGCACAAGTAATATCAAAATCACATCGACGCTGTTCGCTAAATGCTAACGAGCGAAAACAAACAAACAAACTAATTGCAAATCCAGGCAAATCCAGCTCATAAAGTTATACAAGCATAGCTAGTAGCTACCGAATGTCATTTTCGGTGAGTGTGGACATATACAAGCGAAAGTGAACTAGAGAAATTGTGCAAATGAACAAAGTTGTGATGCAAGCTTTTCTAAAGGAAGAGCAGCATGGAGCAGAAGGGAGGAGGAGAAAAAAACGCTAGTAGGAAGCACAGGGAAAAAATGGCAGCTGTACAGATAACTCATCCAGAGCTCTTTGACTTCTGGCAGAAAATCATTCTAAGTTATCTGATGGCAAACATTTAGTGAATTGCATACAAGTGTAACTTCATCACCTCATGTGTGCCGCACAACAGAGACTCGCCGATAGATATAGAACGCTACCACAGGAGGTTGGTGGCACCTTAATTGGGGAGGACGTGCTCTTTTGGTAATGGCTGGAGCGGAATCAGTAGAATGGTATCAAATACATCATACGTGGTTTCCATGTGTTTGATGCGATTCCATTTGCTCTGTTCCGGCCATTATTATGAGCCGTCCTCCCCTCAGCAGCCTCCACTGAACGCTACCGCTTTTTCCCATTGCGCTATTTACAAACAAACATGTGACTGGCTCAACTGTTCTGGGGAACTATGGTAATAATAATGTAAAATAATGTGACAGGTGAAGTGAAGAACGCAATCTGCTTTATCTCCTAACATATTGCACAAGTAGCTACAAATATTCAAATGTATTGATAAACTTCAAATAAATAGTTTTGACTGTATTGACGTTATTGAAAAACCGTCCCGTGGCTTTTTCCTAATATCCCGGGATACGGTAAAGCCTAGCACCAGTGGCTTTTTCCTAATATCCCGGGATACCGTAAAGCCTAGCACCAGTGGCTTTTTCCTAATATCCCGGGATACGGTAAAGCCTAGCACCAGTGGCTTTTTCCTAATATCCCGGGATACCGTAAAGCCTAGCACCAGTGGCTTTTTCCTAATATCCCGGGATACGGTAAAGCCTAGCACCAGTGGCTTTTTCCTAATATCCCGGGATACCGTAAAGCCTAGCACCAGTGGCTTTTTTCCTAATATCCCGGGATACGGTAAAGCCTAGCACCAGTGGCTTTTTCCTAATATCCCGGGATACGGTAAAGCCTAGCACCAGTGGCTTTTTCCTAATATCCCGGGATACGGTAAAGCCTAGCACCAGTGGCTTTTTCCTAATATCCCGGGATACGGTAAAGCCTAGCACCAGTGGCTTTTTTCCTAATATCCCGGGATACGGTAAAGCCTAGCACCAGTGGCTTTTTCCTAATATCCCGGGATACGGTAAAGCCTAACACCAGTGGCTTTTTCCTAATATCCCGGGATACGGTAAAGCCTAGCACCAGTGGCTTTTTCCTAATATCCCGGGATACGGTAAAGCCTAGCACCAGTGGCTTTTTCCTAATATCCCGGGATACGGTAAAGCCTAGCACCAGTGGCTTTTTCCTAATATCCCGGGATACGGTAAAGCCTAGCACCAGTGGCTTTTTCCTAATATCCCGGGATACGGTAAAGCCTAGCACCAGTGACATGTATTTTTGTTTAACTCCTCTAATTAGCCACCTCTCCCGTCGGCGGCGGCCACATCTTCCAATCAGCTTGTTCCGCTCATTACCCAGAGTTCAGTTCATTTCAGGGTTTTCATCAAATTAAGGCAGTGTGTGTCAGTTCAATCTCATCCCGATGGGGACCTGTGTTATCTAGTTCGCGCCTGGGAAGAGATGAGTCTATCACAATGGAGTATTTTCTGTCATAATGCAGAATAAAAGACAGTACTGATCAGAAGTTAGAGCAGCTGAGTTAAATTGAGGATTGTCCTGTTGACTAACTGAAATGCCACACTGTTCCCTCTGTGACTTTGTATCTGTGTGTCTGTCTCAGTTCTGGATGTCTGCTCTGGCCACCACCATCCCTGTGCCCTGTGTGACTCTTTCTCTCTGTCTGTGTCTGTCTCAGTTCTGGATGTCTGCTCTGGCCACCACCATCCCTGTGCCCTGTGGAGCCTTCATGCCCGTCTTCGTCATTGGTAAGAGAAGTGTGTGTGTGTGTGTTTCAGCAATAATGTTAACCCTGCAGATATGATATGCTATGCTATTCAGTCTTGTGAGTGTCTGTGTACCAGTTTGTTACTCTCTCATTAACTGTGTGTGCATGTGCGCGTGTGTGCGTGCATTCGTGTTCTAGGGGCAGCATTTGGCCGTCTGGTCGGGGAGAGCATGGCCGCCTGGTTCCCTGATGGCATCCACTCTGATGGCACCATCTACCCCATAGTGCCAGGAGGGTACGCCGTTGTGGGTGAGTTACTGTAGAAACACACACACACACACACACACACACACAAAGACAAAGTTTGGTACATCTAGACACCATTATTGTAACAATTAGGAAGTAGAAAGCCAGATACAATAAGACACTGCTAGACACTATAGTAATATAAAGACATTTATGTCAAAGATAAAAACTAAATGATGCGCTTTAGATGTCCCCTTTGGCAAGATGTCTCTTAATGTTGTTGCTATGAGTGATATTGCTGTTAGCGTTGTTGTTGACGGTTGTGCTGATCATGCTATTGTTCAGTGTTGGGGTTGATGTCAACTGTGTTTGTGTCTAATGGGTGCTGATGTTGTTGACTCACTTCTAACTCAGCTTTCTGTCTCTCTGATGATCCCTCTTTCATCTCAGCATGGCTAGATTTGTCCTCTCCTTCTCGTTCTCTCTCAAATCAAATGAAATGTCTCTCTTTCTCTCTCTCTCGCTCTTTTTCCTCCCTCCATCCTTATGAAGTTAGGAATAATCAACCTTCCTTCCCTCCCTCCTCTCTATCACTCTCTCCACTCCTCCTTTCTCTCATCTCTTTTTCTTTCTTCAATAATGGTTACAAAATATTGAAGAAGTTTAACCTCTTCATCACTAGGCACCTGGCTAAAGTGCCTGCCTCGAAAATACATGCCCAAATTGAATAGAGTATATCTCCTCCAAAACGACAAGGGCTATAAACATAGCAAAAGAAAGGTAACACATGTGAGATGTATCTTGAAGTGAAATAATTAATGTGGGTATTACTGTGTCAGACTACATGAAGCTAGAACACAGCATCAATTGGGAGGTTTTGATTCCACCTGAAAAGTAACTTCAGGTTTTATAGGGAATGCTTTATTGGACTTATGCAGCTGCAGCCCCTAAACACTATGGGACCATAGCCCAATATCTGATGAGTACTTATGTGAAGTTTGATGCCAGTAAAGTAAACCAAAGTTGTAGGGGTTTTAGTTGAAGTATGTTTAGGCGGATTACCAAATGGAGACATTTGGGTAGATTTGGGCACCATCAGTGCCATTTGACTTTTATCAGGTACCAGAAAGCAAAAGTCATTTAATTTCACTAACATTGTACATTCCATCAAAATACAACTGTTTTGATGTTGTTTCCAATGTTCTCCCAGACCTCTATACGTGTTGACTAAAGTGATAAATCAGTGACAAGAAATAATACACATACAGTGAGGGGAAGAAAGTATTTGATCCCCTGCTGATTTTGTACGTTTGCCCACTGACAAAGAAATTATCAGTCTATAATTTTAATGGTAGGGTTATTTGAACAGTGAGAGACAGAATAACAACAAAAAAATCCAGAAAAATGCATGTCAAAAATCTTATAAATTGATTTGCATTTTAATTAGGGAAATAAGTAGTTGACCCCCTCTCAATCGAAAGATTTCTGGCTCCCAGGTGTCTTTTATACAGGTAACGAGCTGAGATTAGGAGCACACTCTTAAAGGGAGTGCTCCTAATCTCAGCTTGTTACCTATATAAAAGACACCTGTCCACAGAAGCAATCAATCAATCAGATTCCAAACTCTCCACCATGGCTAAGACCAAAGAGCTCTCCAAGGATGTCAGGGACAAGATTGTAGACCTACACAAGGCTAGAATAGGCTACAAGACCATCACCAAGCAGCTTGGTGAGAAGGTGACAACAGTTGGTGCGATTATTCACAAATGGAAGAAACACAAAAGACTGTCAATCTCCCTCGGCCTGGGGCTCCATGCATGATCTCACCTCGTGGAGTTGCAATGATCATGAGAACGGTGAGGAATCAGCCCAGAACTACACGGGAGGATCTTGTCAATGATCTCAAGGCAGCTGGGACCATAGTCACCAAGAAAACAATTGGTAACACACTACGCCGTGAAGGACTGAAATCCTGCAGCGCCCGCAAGGTCCCCCTGCTCAAGAAAGCACATATACAGGGCCGTCTGAAGTTTGCCAATGAACATCTGAATGATTCAGAGGAGAACTGGGTGAAAGTGTTGTGGTCAGATGAGACCAAAATCGAGCTCTTTGGTCTCAACTCAACTCACCGTGTTTGGAGGAGGAGGAATGCTGCCTATGACCCCAAGAACACCATCCCCACCGTCAAACAAGGAGGTGGAAACATTATGCTTTGGGGGTGTTTTTCTGCTAAGGGGACAGGACAACTTCACCGCATCAAAGGGACGATGGACGGGGCCATGTACCGTCAAATCTTGGGTGAGAACCTCCTTCCCTCAGCCAGGGCATTGAAAATGGGTCGTGGATGGGTATTCCAGCATGACAATGACCCAAAACACACAGCCAAGGCAACAAAGGAGGGGCTCAAGAAGAAGCACATTAAGGTCCTGGAGTGGCCTAGCCAGTCTCCAGACCTTAATCTCATAGAAAATCTGTGGAGGGAGCTGAAGGTTCGAGTTGCCAAACGTCAGCCTTGAAACCTTAATGACTTGGAGAAGATCTGCAAAGAGGAGCGGGACAAAATCCCTCCTGAGATGTGTGCAAACCTGGTGGCGAACTACAAGAAACGTCTCACCTCTGTGATTGCCAACAAGGGTTTTGCCACCAAGTACTAAGTCATGTTTTGCAGAGGGGTCAAATACTTATTTCCCTCATTAAAATGCAAATCAATTCATAAAAATTTTGACATGCGTTTTTCTGGATTTTGTTGTTGTTATTCTGTCTCTCACTGTTCAAATAAACCTACCATTAAAATTATAGACTGATCATTTCTTTGTCAGTGGGCAAACGTACAAAATCAGCAGGGGATCAAATACTTTTTTCCTTCACTGTAGCATTCTATTGTAAGTAAACTTCCGTGTGGGCCTCAATTTAGCCAATAAAAGTGTTATCATACAATAAACACAGACTCGATTGTGATCCTTGCAGGACTAGCTAGCTAGCTACGCTAAGCTAGCTAGCGAGCTAAGCTAGCGCTAACTTACGTTGAGCTTCAGTTACTCAAATAGATATTTTAGAATGTATGTTTTGTACTCATACAATAAATTAGTAATAATAGTATTAGAAGTAATAAATAACAATGGGATTACGTACTCTTCTGATGCTTGAGTAGGGCCCTGGACACGATAACCTTCGTTCTCGTCGTTGGGGTCTGGTTCGTCCGGTCTAAGCAGGTCCTCATCGTCCGATTCAGAGTCAATGGGGATACATGGAGTCCAACGTTCATCTGTTACAATTGCTAACGCCTCTGTAACTGTATATTTCTTACTAGAGCCTGCCATATTTTTATAAACTTTGCGTTTTCCCTCCGAAATTCAAGTGCTGTTGTGCGCTCTGCGTAACCGTGCGTAATACAGCAAGTCAACTAATGTGATACAATGAGGTGCTCACATGGATATTTCAACAACCGGTTGGTCGATTTTGACATGTGACCCCTCTATCGAAAGTTCTGGATCAGTAGAATTAGATTAGCACAATTCCAAGTCACTGGGATTGCTTTATATATCCAGAAGATGGAGACAAAACAGTGCCTGCTGTGATTGAAACAAACTACTGACTTCATCTTCAAATACATTCTTGGCCATGTAAAACGATGTAAACTCTTTGAAATCGACTCGGAATGAGAGAGAGACACTACTTTTGGTAACAAAAACAACAAAGGTAAGACGCAGTTTGTTGTTGTGATAAAAATAATTAAAGTTTGTTATTGACGTTCTTTGATTAATAGTTTAGTGAGTGTTGGTCATAGAGGAACACGCCTATAAGTTATCTGTCTACGAATATACGGGCATGCACGGTTTCAAAATAGAGTACTGGTTTTGCTATATGCTTATATATTTGCTTGGAGTCTGAATATTATTTCATTTGGGCAACAACAGTTTAGCTAGATTCACAGTTGAGGCGCTTCTCGTTCCAGTAGTGTATATATATAACATTCAGGTATTCACACGTTTAAAAACCGTACTACGTCATTGTTTGAGATTGCGAGAGGAGTACCCCGGATATGGGGAACCTCGGGATGAAGAGGTTAAAAGATGTAACTTTTTTTATCTTTGACTTTGTGAGGTACAGTCATCTCACCCATCCCCCATCCCTCTCCCCTCTCCTCCCTCCCTCCCCCATCGCCCCTCCTCACTTTGTTGTCACAGTATTATTGATGAAGGCTCAGTATAGAGTTGAGGTGATGAGAAGTATGATTGCACTGATATTGCTATTACTACATTAGTAATGTTAATGGGTAGTAATCATCTGTACCTATTCCCTGTACTCCTACTCTCTTCCTCTCTCCTCTTCTCCTCTCATCCTTTCTTCCTCTCTCCTCCCTTCTCTCCTCTTCCCTCCCTTCCTCTCCTCATCTCCCCCTGTCTTCCTCACCCCTCTCCTCCTAGGTGCGGCGGCCCTGTCTGGAGCGGTGACCCACACAGTGTCGACGGCGGTCATTGTGTTTGAGCTGACGGGTCAGATCAGCCACATCCTGCCGGTGATGATAGCGGTGATACTGGCCAACGCCGTGGCCCAGTCCCTCCAGCCCTCGCTATATGACTCCATCATCAGGATCAAGAAACTACCCTACCTCCCAGAGCTGGGCTGGGGACACCACGAGTACGTAGGACTACACTTCTATCTATCTATCTATCTATCTATTCCCGTCTTTCTCCCCACTTAATTTGTACTTCTATTTATCCCGCTTTCTGTCTTTTTCTCATTCTCTTTAAATCTCTCTTGGTTCCTCTTGCTGGGTTGGGGACTAGTGAGCAGAGCATATGAGCGGAGTGGAGCGGGAGCGAGCGTGGAGCGTGAGCGGACGGATTTTGAACAGAGCGCAGAGCGGCATTTTTAAAAGGACGGAGCGTCGCCCTATGTCCCGCTCCAATTTCGCTCGCTCACACCAAGAGTCTGAAGCATGCTCAAGCCTGACCCAGAATCCATCTGTTTAATTTAATTTGTGTCGTCCAAGAATTTGTATTTTATAGAGCGAGGAGCAGCAGCAGCAACAAGAGAAAAGCGTAGAGGAATTCAAAAGTTTATTCACTGCAGGCAAAGGCCCAACCATAACAAGGGAGAGAAAAAGAGAGCTGGATGTAGCATTTTTAAAAATGATTTTCATGGACTATGAACCGCTGAGTAAAGGAGAACGCGAAGGGATGCAACACTTCGCCAGCGCAGCTCAACCGGGCTACACCCCCCCCCAAGAAACTATGATAAATCAGTACTTTACTTTGTCAAATTTACATCTGAGATGCCCCATTCACATGCTTCAGCTGGCGATCAAAAACGCCGTTAACGAGCACGACAACATTAATAGGCTGTTAGTGAAAGTCGGGCACCTGGTGAAAAGTGTACGCAAGAGCACAGAGGAAACCGACCAATTAGGTGTCCGCCCCACAAATGCCTGCGCCATTCGATGGAGCAGCCAGCTGCGGATGATTCAGTCGTTCATCCGGTTGTTCCAAAAAGACCCGTTATGGCAAAACAAACTCAAGTCTAATGTTGCTAACATCACCCTGAATCAAGTACCGCAGCTGACGCACCTTGTCCGTGTGCTGACACCACTAGCAGACCTCACAGACAAAATGCAGAAGGAGCTGGGGAACCTGGGGATGATCCTCCATGCTGTCACAGAAATCAAATCCCTGCTCACCGATTACACTCACGCTGCACTTCCAATGGGCATCGCTGCTTTTGCAGAAACATTGGCAAACAACGTGTCAATTCGCTATGGAATATACTATACTGATTAACATCTCATTTTAGCGTCAGTGTTAGATCCCCGTTTCAAGACAGAATGGATAATCCGAGATGAGTCTGTATGCAACAAATTCGGGAAAATAAAGTAAGGCTGTGGTTTAAGCTAAAAGTGAAATACATGCAGATTTCGTTCCTTTTTTGGAGTGAGCGGGGGGGCGATTTGAGTGGAGCGCGATGCAAACTGCGTTGAGCGCTGAGCGATAATGAGCGGACTGGCCTGATGTGGCTTTGAGCGGGGGGAGCGGAGGGGTGAACAACTCCGTGAGCGAGGAGCTGAGATTCTCACCGCTCCACTCCGCTCATATGCTCTGCTAGTGAGGGGACGATTGAGGGGACTAGTGGTTCCTCTTGCTGGGTTGGGGACTAGTGAGGGGACGATTGAGGATTGAGGGGACTAGTGGTTCCTCTTGCTGGGTTGGGGACTAGTGAGGGGACGATTGAGGATTGAGGGGACTAGTGGTGCCTCTTGCTGGGTTGGGGACTAGTGTGGGGACTAGTGGTGCCTCTTGCTGGGTTGGGGACTAGTGTGGGGACTAGTGTTTCCTCTTGCTGGGTTTGGGACTAGTGAGGGGACTAGTGTTTCCTCTTGCTGGGTTTGGGACTAGTGAGGGGACTAGTGGTGCCTCTTGCTGGGTTTGGAACTAGTGAGGGGACTAGTGGTGCCTCTTGCTGGGTTTGGGACTAGTGAGGGGACTAGTGGTGCCTCTTGCTGGGTTTGGAACTAGTGAGGGGACTAGTGTTTCCTCTTGCTGGGTTTGGGACTAGTGAGGGGACTAGTGGTGCCTCTTGCTGGGTTTGGAACTAGTGAGGGGACTAGTGGTGCCTCTTGCTGGGTTTGGGACTAGTGAGGGGACTAGTGGTGCCTCTTGCTGGGTTTGGAACTAGTGAGGGGACTAGTGGTTCCTCTTGCTGGGTTGGGGACTAGTGAGGGGACATATTTCTTTTTTTATTTGTGGGAATACGTGGGAAAGGATTTCCTAAATTATAGATTTTTTTGCTGAATTCCTGGCGATTGTATACGTTTTTTTAACCAAAAACTAAAATCCTAAAAAATTTGATTTTTTGCTGTCGTGTCGGAGGTTGGCATGCTCAGCCTGTCTGGAGGGAAGGAAACCTGTCTAGGGAACCGTGTGGCCGGGGTAGAGGGGTAGAACCACAAATGTGCTGAGGCAGAACCTGCTCTCTCTCACACTGTCACCTCCTATACAGTACAACTATAACGTCCAGATGCAACCTCACCTCTGGAGCTATAAGTTCAGGACTGACTTGGATGTAGTTCCAAAGTAATCTCCAAAAGACAGAGGAATTGACAGATTACATTTTTTTTAGGCTTAACTATTCACTCCCATTTTCTAATAGTTGTCACTCACTGACTGTATAGGTGGTGCTAATAACTCCTCCCTCTCTTCCACTCCTCCCCTCGTCATCCCTCTCTCCTATCATCCTTCAGGAAGTATAATATTCGTGTGGAGGACATCATGATCAGGGATGTGACCTACATCACCCTCAACTGCTGCTATAGAGACCTGCATGATGTACTGCTGGCTGGACACCTCAAGACCCTGGCCCTGCTCGAGTCCAGTGGTGAGACACGCACACACACACTCATACTTTACAGACGCAGACACGCACACACACATATTACAGACACTAAAGAACATTTTCAGTCAAATAAATGCTCCCCTACACACACATTCAAGTTATGATAATATTCTTATAGAGTATGCCAAGTCTGTCATAATTGTGCAGCAATGCCAAAGCAATTAACTGGGGCAATTATTTTAAACAAACAAACACACCCCCTGTTGTGGACACACACACACACTCACACTCAGACGCCTGGCTGTTCTCAGTTACATAACTCACCATGCAGCAACATGTGTTAGGAGTCCCCTGCAGTCTGCACATTAACTACTGTTCTAAAATACCTCTCTTTCTCCTCTCCTCCATCCCATCTTCCCACTCTGTCCTCCCCCTCTCACTCTAATCTCCTGGCCCCTCTCTCTCCATTTCTCTTCTCTTCCATCATCCCTCTTGTTTTTATTCTTATCTGTCTCTCTCCTCTACCTTTCATCCCATCTACTCTGTCCTCTCTTCACCACCTCACTCCCTTCTTACTTGCACTCTCGTCTCATATTTCTCTCCATCCATCTCTCCCTTGCTGCCCCTCACTTTCCCTGCTCTTTCTTTCTCCCTCTCTTTTTCTCCAAACCCCCCCAGAGTCGATGATCCTGCTGGGTTCTATTGAGCGTGCCCAGCTCCAGGCCCTCCTGTCCCTACAGCTGGGCCGGCCACGGAGGCTGGAGTACCTGAGAGACCGGGCTACTGCTGAGAAGAAGCGCCTGTCGATGGTCTCCCACCCGGGCAGCGAGGAAGGCTCCCAGAGGGTTAACCAGGAGGTCCGGTTCCAGGTAAGTACAGTCTTGACAACCCACACCAAGCTAAACATTACACTCTTCAAGGTCAGTCATGTCTGGAGTCTCCAGTACAACACCAAGCTAACAGTACACATAAAGCTGTAAAGTTGGGATGTTTACCCAAAACGTCTTGAAGACAAGATCAGTGGAGGAGGATAGGATACCAGGTCAGCGTTCTAGTCCCATGGTTGATATGTGAGAGAAAAGGTTTTAACAAGCCTTTATTGTCCCATCAATAAGAGACCGCGTGAGAGAGAGACTGAAAGAAGGAGTGAAAGAGAGAGAGAGACAGACCGAGAGAGGGAGAAACAGAAAGAGAAAACAGAGAGAGGGACCGACGGAGAGAGTGACAGTGACAGAGAGAGAGAGAAACAGAGAGAGGGGGACCGACGGAGAGAGTGACCGACTGAGAGAGTGACAGAGAGAGACGGGGACCGACGGAGAGAGAGACAGAGGAGGAGAGAGAGACAGAGAAGGAGCGAGAGAGAAACAGAGAGAGAGACAGAGAAGGAGAGAGAGAAACAGAGAGAGAGGGATCTGTGTGTGTGCGCGCATTCGGTTGTGTGCGTGTGTGTGTGTGTGTGTGTGTGTGAGCACTGGCACACAGAGCTGAAATTGGGGTTTTGAGGCTGCCAATGTCTAACTTTGTTTTGAGGGCTAGCACTACTGTATTCAGAATACTGATCTGGTTCCTCCTCCCTGCGCCACCCCTGCACCCCACCCCAGGCTAGTGGGGTTCTACTCAGCCATTCACAGCAGGCCAGGTGGAGGGAGGAGGAGGAGGAGGGGAATGGAGTGGGTGGCGGGTAAGAGGGGAAACAAGCGTTTTCTCCCGCTTTTCCCCCCAGGACGCCAGGGTTTGGATATCCAACTATTCATCACACACACTCATTTACAGTGGGGGAAAAAAGTATTTAGTCAGCCACCAATTGTGCAAGTTCTCCCACTTAAAAAGATGAGAGAGGCCTGTAATTTTCATCATAGGTTCACGTCAACTATGACAGACAAATTGAGAAAAAGAATCCAGAAAATCACATTGTAGGATTTTTAATGAATTTATTTGCAAATTATGGTGGAAAATAAGTATTTGGTCACCTACAAACAAGCAAGATTTCTGGCTCTCACAGACCTGTAACTTCTTCTTTAAGAGGCTCCTCTGTCCTCCACTCGTTACCTGTATTAATGGCACCTGTTTGAACTTGTTATCAGTATAAAAGACACCTACCTGTCCACAACCTCAAACAGTCACACTCCAAACTCCACTATGGCCAAGACCAAAGAGCTGTCAAAGGACACCAGAAACAAAATTGTAGACCTGCACCAGGCTGGGAAGACTGAATCTGCAATAGGTAAGCAGCTTGGTTTGAAGAAATCAACTGTGGGAGCAATTATTAGGAAATGGAAGACATACAAGACCACTGATAATCTCCCTCGATCTGGGGCTCCACGCAAGATCTCACCCCGTGGGGTCAAAATGATCACAAGAACGGTGAGCAAAAATCCCAGAACCACACGGGGGGACCTAGTGAATGACCTGCAGAGAGCTGGGACCAAAGTAAAAAGCCTACCATCAGTAACACACTACGCCGCCAGGGACTCAAATCCTGCAGTGCCAGACGTGTCCCCCTGCTTAAGCCAGTACATGTCCAGGCCCGTCTGAAGTTTGCTAGAGTGCATTTGGATGATCCAGAAGAGGATTGGGAGAATGTCATATGGTCAGATGAAACCAAAATCGAACTTTTTGGTAAAAACTCAACTTGTCGTGTTTGGAGGACAAAGAATGCTGAGTTGCATCCAAAGAACACCATACCTACTGTGAAGCATGGGGGTGGAAACATCATGCTTTGGGGCTGTTTTTCTGCAAAGGGACCAGGACGACTGATCCGTGTAAAGGAAAGAATGAATGTGGCCATGTATCGTGAAATTTTGAGTGAAAACCTCCTTCCATCAGCAAGGGCATTGAAGATGAAACGTGGCTGGGTCTTTCAGCATGACAATGATCCCAAACACACCGCCCGGGCAACGAAGGAGTGGCTTCGTAAGAAGCATTTCAAGGTCCTGGAGTGGCCTAGCCAGTCTCCAGATCTCAACCCCATAGAAAATCTTTGGAGGGAGTTGAAAGTCCGTGTTGCCCAGCGATAGCCCCAAAACATCACTGCTCTAGAGGAGATCTGCATGGAGGAATGGGCCAAAATACCAGCAACAGTGTGTGAAAACCTTGTGAAGACTTACAGAAAACATTTGACCTGTGTCATTGCCAACAAAGGGTATATAACAAAGTATTGAGAAACTTTTGTTATTGACCAAATACTTATTTTCCACCATAATTTGCAAATAAATTCATTAAAAATCCTACAATGTGATTTTCTGGAGAAAAAATATCTCATTTTGTCTGTCATAGTTGACGTGTACCTATGATGAAAATTACAGGCCTCTCTCATCTTTTTAAGTGGGAGAACATGCACAATTGGTGGCTGACTAAATACTTTTTTTCCCCACTGTAGCTCTCTCAGCGCTCTCGCTTTCTCACTCTCTCTGTTTTTCTCGCTCTCGCTCTCGCTCTCGCTAAAAACAAAAAAAACAAAAATAAAAGCATTGTAAGTTTTAATTTTCTAAAGTTGGTGTGGGAGAGTTGGAAAAATAATTGTTATCAATCAATAATGACAAACCTCCTGGCATTGACAAGCTACTGAGGATGGTAGCTGACTCTATAGCCACTCCTATCTGTCATATCTTTAATCTGAGCCTAGAGGAAAGTGTTTGTCCTCAGGCCTGGAGGGAAGCCAAAGTCATTCCACTACCCAAGAGTGGTAAAGCGCCTTTACTAGTTCTATTTATATTTATTTATTTATTTATTATTTCTATTTATTATAGTTCTAACAGCAGACCTATCAGCTTGCTGCCAGCTCTTGGCAAACTGTTGGAAAAAATGGTTTGACCAAATACAATGCTATTTTTCTGTAAACTAATTACCAATAGACTTTCAGCATGGTTATAGAGAAGGGCACTCAACATGTACTGCATTGACACAAATGACTGATGATTGGTTGAAAGAAATGGATAATAATACGATTTTGGTATCTGTACTGTTAGATTTCCGTGCAGCCTTAGATATTATTGACCATAAACTGTTGTTGTTATGGCTTTTCAACCTCTGCCATATCGTGGATTCAGAGCTATCTATCTAATAGAACTCAGAGGGTTTTTCTTTAATGGAAGCTTCTCTAATGTCAAACATGTAAAGTGTGGTGTACCGCAGGGCAGCTCTCTAGACCCTTTACTCTTCTCGATTTTTACCAATGACCTGCCACTGGCATTAAACATAGCCTGTTTGTCCATGTATGCTGATGATTCAACCCTATACGCGTCAGCAACCACAGCTAATGAAGTTACTGAAACCCTTAACAAAGAGTTTCAGTCAGTTTTGGAATGGGTGGCCAGTTGAGGAGACTAAATTACTTGGTGTTACCTTATATTGTAAACTGTCATGGTCAAAACATATTGATTCAATGGATGTAAAGATGGGGAGAGGTCTGTCCGTGATAAAGAGATGCTCTGCTTTTTTGACACCACACTCCACAAAGCCAGTCCTGCAGGCTCTAGTTTGATCTTATCTTGATTATTGTCCAGTCACATGGTCAAGTGCTGCTAAGAAAGACCTAGTTAAGCTGCAGATGGCCCAGAACAGGGCAGCATGTTGTGCTCTTTATTGTAATCAGAGGGCTAATTTTAATACTATGCATGCCAGTCTCTTCTGGCTAAGAGTTTAGGAAAGACTGACTGCATCACTTCTTATTTTTATAAGAAAGATGAATGTGTTGGAAATTCCAAATTGTTTGCATAGTCAACTTACACACAGCACTGACACACACACTTACCACATCAGACATGCCACCAGGGGTCTTGTCACAGTCCCCAGGTCCAGAACTAATTCAAGGAAACATACAGTATTATGCAGAGCCATGATTGCATGGAACTCCTTTCCATCTCATATAGTGCAAGTGAACAGCAAACATGGTTTAAAAAAAACAAATAAAGCAACACCTCACGGCACAACGCCTCTCCCCCATGTGACCTACTTGTTGTGTGTATGTACTGTACTAACTGATAGATGCACACACTACATGTTAATGTTTTTAAATGTATGTCAATTGTAAAGTATTTTGTCTGTAATGTCTTTTTCGTTATGTGTCGGACCCCAGTAAGACTAGCTGTCGCCATTTGGCTTCAGCTAATGGAGATCGTAATAAATAAAAAATATCTCTATCCTCATCACCACTTTCTCTCTTTTCAGCTCTAGTGTTTCTTCCATTCTATTGACTTTTCTTCTCACTTTTTCATTCTGTCTCCTTCTTTAGCTCTCTGCATATTCTCACTATCTCATCTCATTCTCTCCCTCTCGATTGCTTTTTCTATTCCTCCCTCCATCAGGCTGTGTGTGTGGGGGGGTAGTAATAGTGGTGAGATGAGACAGAGAGCAGCCCATTAGATTGATAAGTCAGGAGGAGAGTGAAAGACAATAAAATACAAATTAGATATAGAGAGGGGTGGAGGGAGGCATGGGTGGAGAGAGGAGGAGGAAGAGAGGGGGAAGGAAAGAGGGAGGAGAGAGTGAGGCACATGTTGATGTCCAGAACAGCATGTGAATGTGTCAGTAAGGGAGTTTGCCTGTAAGTATAACTTGTTATTGGATCATTCTGTCGCACTGAATACCTTCCCACAGTGGGACCATTTCTCCAAACGAAACTACAGTGATGTGTGTGGAATGTGTACAGGGGATGTACAATGCCTTCGGAATGTAATCAGACCCCTAGACTTTTTCCACATTTTGTTACATTACAGCCTTATTCTAAAATTGATTAAATAACAAAAAGTCCTCAGCAATCTACACACAATACCCCATAATGACAAAGCGAAAACAGGTTTTTAGAAATCTTTGTCAAATGTTTTTTTTTTAAAGATAAAAAAAAAAGATAATACCTTATTTACATAAGTATTCAGACCCTTTGCTATGAGACTCGAAATTGAGCTCAGGTGCATCCTGTTTCCATTGATCATCCTTGAGATATTTCTACAACTTGATTGGAGTCCACCTGTGGTAAATTCAATTGATTGGACATGATTTGGAAAGGCACACACCTGTCTATATAAGGTCCCACAGTTGACAGTGCATGTCAGAGTAAAAACCAAGCCATGAGGTCGAAGGAATTGTCCGTCGAGCTTCGAGACAGGATTGTGTCGAGGCTCAGATCTCAAAAACATTTCTGCAGCATCGAAGGTCCCCAAGAACACAGTGGCCTCCATCATTCTTAAATGGAAGAAGTTTGGAACCACCAAGACTCTTCCTAGAGCTGGCCACCCGGCCAAACTGAGCAATCGGGAAGAAGGGCCTTGATCAGGGAGGTGATGAAGAACCTGATTGTCACTCTGACAGAGCTCTAGCGTTCCTCTGTGGAGATGGGAGAACCTTCCAGAAGGACAACCATCTATGCAGCACTCCACCAATCAAGCCTTTATGTTAGAGTGGCCAGACGGAAGCCACTCCTCAGTAAAAGGCACATGACTGCCCGCTTGGAGTTTGCCAAAAGGCACCTAAAGACTCTCAGAGAATGAGAAACAAGATTCTCTTGTCTGATGAAACCAAGATTGAACTCTTTGGCCTGAATGCCAAGCGTCACGTCTGGAGGAAACCTGGCACCATCTCTACGATGAAGCATGGTGGTGGCAGGATCATGCTGTGGAGATGTTTTTCAGCGGCAGGGACTGGGAGACTAGTCAGGATCGAGGCAAAGATGATCAGAGCAAAGTACAGAGAGATCCTCGATGACAACCTGCTCCAGAGCGCTCAGGACCTCAGACTGGGGCGAAGGTTCATCTTCCAACAGGACAACAACCCTAAGCACACGGCCAAGACAACGCAGGAGTGGCCTCGGGACAAGTCTCTGAATGTCCTTGAGTGGCCCAGCCAGAGCCCGGACTTGAACCCAATCGAACATCTCTGGAGAGACCAGAAAATAGCTGTGCCGCAATGCTCCCCATCCAACCTGACAGTGCTTGAGAGGATCTTCAGAGAAGAATGGGAGAAACTCCCAAAATACAGGTGTGCCAAGCTTGTAACATCATACCCAAGAAGACTCGAGGCTGTAATCGTTGCCAAAGGTGCTTCAACAAAGTACTGAGTAAAGGGTCTGAATACTTATGTAAATATGATTTTTAATCAATTTTAGAATAAGCCTGTAACCTAACAAAATGTGGAAAAAATCAAGGGGTCAGAATACTTTCCGAAGGCACTGTAGGTACAGCATGTACTGTACTATTGATTAAATGTATTCAGAGTGTATAGTAACTGTGTATGTGTAGATCTCCACAGAGGAGTCTTCCTTCAGTCCCACCCCTACCCCCTCCATGAAGCCACTGAAGCCTGCCCTGAAGAGACCCTCTGTGGTGGACCGCCCTACTGAGATACCCATGCCCACAAGTAAGCACAAGCACAAACACACACACACACACACACACACACAAACCCTCGGTCAGACCTTAACTCCATAGAGTCGATTGACGCACCGGTGTCAGTTTAAGCTGGCTGTTTTTTTTCCACCGCATCGCCGACATTGCTCTTCCGCATCTACGGTGAAAGGTGGCAAAGCTAGAGCGGTGTTTGTCAGATCATGAGACATCCCAAAAATCGGTCTTCTCACGAAAACGTCTGTTATGAACACTCTATGGAAAGGGGAGACTCTCATGAACACGATGATGGTATCCACTCTACGACCCCCACTAATGTCAGGGGACTAGTCTGAAGGTAATTGGTACCGGTTTTAAAGAAAATAATGGAAGGATGAAGGTAGTTTTGTGCCTACCCAAATAAATATATACAGTACCAGTCAAAAGTTTGGACACACCTACTCATTCCAGGGTTTTTCTTTATTTTTACAATTTTCTACATTGTAGAATAATAGTGAAGACATCAAAACTATGAAATAACACATATGGAATCATGTAGTAACCAAAAAAGTGTTGAACAAATCAAAATTATTCAAATAGCCACCCTTTGCCTTGATGACAGCTTTGCACACTCTTGGCATTCTCTCAACCAGCTTCATGAGGTAGTCACCTGGAATGCATTTCAATTAACAGGTGTGCCTTCTTAAAAGTGAATTTGTGGAATTTCTTTCCTTCTTAATGCGTTTGAGCCAATCAGTTGTGTTGTGACACGGTAGGGGTGGTATACAGAAGATAACCCTATTTGGTAAAAGACCAAGTCCATATTATGGCAAGAACAACTCAAAAAAGCAAAGAGAAAAAACTGTCCGTCATTACTTTAAAACATGAAGGTCAGTCAACACGGAACATTTCAAAAACGTTGAAAGTTTCTTCAAGTGCAGTCGCAAAAATCATCAAGCGCTATATATAATAATAATATAATATGCCATTTAGCAGACGCTTTTATCCAAAGCGACTTACAGTCATGTGTGCTAGGATTAAACTGGCTTTCATGAGGACCGGCACAGGAATGGAAGCCCCAGAGTTACCAGCCTCAGAAATTGCTGCCCAAATAAATGCTTCAGATACAGTTGAAGTCGGAAGTTACATACACCTTAGCCAAATACATTTAAACTCAGTTTTTCACAATTCCTGACATTTAATCCTTGTAAAAATTCCCTGTCTTAGGTCAGTTAGGATCACCACTTTATTTTAAGAATGTTAAATGTCAGAATAATAGTAGAGAGAATGGTCTAAATTATTTATTTCATCACATTCCCAGTGGGTCAGAAGTTTACATACACTCAATTAGTATTTGGTATTATTGCCTTTAAATTGTTTAACTTGGGTCAAACGTTTCGGGTAGCCTTCCTCAAGCTTCCCGCAATAAGTTGGGTGAATTTTGGCCCATTCCTCCTGACAGAGCTGGTGTAACTGAGTCAGGTTTGTAGGCCTCCATGCTCGCACATGCTTTTTCAGTTCTGCCCACACATTTTCTATAGGATTGAGGTCAGGGCTTTGTGATGGCCACTCCAATACCTTGACTTTGTTGTCCTTAAGCCATTTTGCCACAACTTTGGAAGTATGCTTGGGGTCATTGTCCATTTGGAAGACCCATTTGCGACCAAGCTTTAACTTCCTGACTGATGTCTTGAGATGTTGCTTCAATATATCCACATTATTTTCCTTCCTCATGATGCCATCTATTTTGTGAAGTGCACCAGTCCCTCCTGCAGCAAAGCACCCCCACAGCATGATGCTGCCACCCCGTGCTTCATGGTTGGGATGGTGTTCTTCGGCTTGCAAGCTACCCCCTTTTTCCTCCAAACATAACGATGGTCATTATGGCCAAACAGTTCTATTTTTGTTTCACAGACCAGAGGACATTTCTCCAAAAAGTATGATCTTTGTCCCCATGTGCAGTTGCAAACCGTAGTCTGTCTTTTTTATGGCGGTTTTGGAGCAGTGGCTTCTTCCTTGCTGAGCGGCCTTTCAAGTTATGTCGTTATATAGGACTCGTTTTACTGTGGATATAGACACTTTTGTACCTGTTTCCTCCAGCATCTTCACAAGGTCCTTTGCTGTTGTTCTGGGATTGATTTGCGCTTTTCGCACCAAAGTACGTTAATCTCTAGCAGACAGAACGCGTCTCCTTCCTGAGCGGTATGACGTCTGTGTGGTCCCATGGTGTTTATGCTTGCGTACTATTGTTTGTACAGATGAACGTGGTACCTTCAGGCGTTTGGTCCCAAGGATGAACCAGACTTGTTGAGGTCTACAATTTATTTGCTGAGGACTTGGCTCATTTTTTTTTGATTTTCCCATGATGTCAAGCAAAGAGGCATTGAGTTTGAAGGTAGGCCTTGAAATACATCCACAGCAATGGACATTAAACCGGTGGAAATCTGTCCTTTGGTCTGGTGAGTCCAAATTTGAGATTTTTGGTTCCATCCGCCGTGTCTTTGTGAAGGCCAGATTCAATATTTTATCAAGTAATTTCTTTATATATATTTCTTTATACCTAAAGGGGTCCTACATTTCAAAATCAACTAGCTAAATGATCCATAGTATGACCAGCCCCACGCCCCCTGTCCCCCCAAGGGCTTAGACTTTTAAGAACTATTAAACTTATTTATTTACTTAGAGCCACTTCAATGGTCTCTCTCTTTCTCTTCTCTTTCTCTTTCTCTTTCTCTCTCTCTCTCTCTCTCTCTCTCTCTCTCTCTCTCTCTCTCTCTCTCTCTCTCTCTCTCTCTCTCTCTCTCTCTCTCTCTCTCTCAGGTCCACAGGACCACTCTAGCAGCGCCTTAAAGAACCTCTTCTGTGTCAACCCTGAGACAGAAGGCCTGGAGGTGAGACACCTGTTTTAAAACACACACACACTCACACACACTCCCCTTACCTCCTACCCTTCTCCTCCAAGCTCAGAATCTCCCAACTCTCTCCTACACATAACCTCTTCCTGCCTAGTCCTGCTCTCCACTCTCTCTGAGTGACACCTCCACACAACCACTTGAGTTGGGAGACTCGAGTGTCTGTTTCTGAGAGTGGTGGGGTGAGCGTTTGCCCAGCGTTGCGGATGCGTTGTGTTAATATTGTTCTTGTCTTTGGCCGCTGGAAGAACAAGAATGTCAACATCAACATAGAGGGCACTGCATCGAGCTCTGCGACTCCTGAGTTTAGGAGGCCACCCAAGCGTGTCAGGATTTCCGTCGTGGTAAGAATGCCGGGAATGCTTGGGGAAACTGCCCAGCAACTGGTCAGCCATCCAATCAACCAATCGCCATCCGCTGCAGGGCTAATCCATGCCGATGGACTGTGATCTGTGCCATCGAGCCAAATGTGTTGAACGTCCTCCTCCCTGTCTGTGAACCATTACTGACCTCTGACCCCTAGTCCTCCTCTTCTGATTGATTGGCTGTTAGAACGCAAACTGAATGCAAACATCGTCAGAATGCAAACTGATTGGTCAAGAGGTCAGTAGGGGTCATGGAGAACTCGACCGCCCCTATAGCTATGACACCCTAAACCGCAAAAGACTGGACCACAGACACGGTTTGTAAACGTGGTCTTTCCTCGGTCAGGGTGGTGTGGTTAAGTTGTGGTCAACTTAAGGGATGTGGCGGTTCAACCAAAGCATGCTGCTACGCTGTCCATCATCAGCCATGTCATTAGAGGCGTCCAATCAGTGACCTTCTACTGGTTTGTGGGTGGGGCCTGGAGCGCTACAGTCCGCCCTTCCACAGAACCAAACCCCTCCCACTTGTTCATCTGCTGTAGTTCTTCATACCATTTGTCATGAGGACACAAGTTATACTAGGGATAGAGGGAGGGGGGTGAGGGATGGGATGGGATGGGAGTGGGGTGGGGGGAGGTGTGTTGCTCAGTTGGTAGAACATGGCACTTGCACTGCCAGGGTTGTGGGTTTGATTCCCGGGGACACCCATATGTAAAATGTATGCACACATGACTGTAAGTCGCTTTGGATAAAAGTGTCTGCTAAATGGCATATATTATTAGCAGAAATCAGAGATGTATCATGTTGGTAAGACGGGCAGTTCTAGTCCTCCTGTTCAATGGCAAAGCAATTACAATTACAAACACCAAGCAAACCATAAACCAAAATACACTGTCCAGTTACCAACACTGCTACGGTCAAACAGTGACGCATGTCCATCCATGAAACAACCGCCCAATTCTGAATTACACCATGATAAAATGTTGCATTTACGCCCCATGACAAAATATAAAATGGTAATTATTGTTTTATTCATAAATAGTCAAGAGAACAGCTATCTGGAAATTAAATAGGGAAAGGTTTTATGTCATTAAACATAGATTTGATCTCATATCCATAGGCTACATGTATCCATATGTCATAAAATCATCCGTTCATCATATATGTAGAAGTAAAACCTTGAACCATTTGATCGCTGTCCTCTTGATCACGTGGATTTCATTCGCTAGAAACCACCACCCAGCTTAGATTTATTTTGGGGTGAGCATGTTATCTACGTTCTACACACAGTCACACACACACACACACGCAGACACACACACAGACACAAACACACACACACACACACACATTCAGAAAAGTCTAGTATTTTTAAGATAGAAAGAGACTATTGATAGAGATCCATTCTAAACAGTGTGTGTAATATTAGTAATTCAAAATGTGCCTAGCCTAAACCTAATGCTACAATATTGATGATCTGGATGTTTGGGTGAAGTAGAGACATATTAGTCATAATAAAGCTTTGATGAGCTAATTAGACACAACTACCTTTAGTGTTGATTATAGTTATTAGTATTCAGAGGGAGTGTGTGTGTACTCAGAAACAAATGTATTAAACTATTTTCTCAAGACTTCCGACTAAACTACTGTACACCCCAGCATCTGAAAGAAATCAAGTTATTACTTCTCTTTCTCCCCCTGAGCTGTAGTTCACAGTCCCCTTCTCTCTCTAAATTACTCTAATTTCCCCTCTTTTTCTCTACCCCTCTGTGTCACTATTCCTCTTTCTTTCCATCTCCTTTTCATCCCTTTCTTCCTCCCTCCTCCCCACCTCCTCCCTCCTCCCCACCTCCTCCTCCCTCCTCCCCACCTCCTCCTCCCTCCTCCTCCCTCCTCCCCATCTCCTCCTCCCCATCTCCTCCTCCCTCCTACCCACCTCCTCCTCCCTCCTCCCCACCTTCTCCTCCCCTCCTCCCCATCTCCTCCTCCCCATCTCCTCCTCCCTCCTCCCCTCCTCCCCATCTCCTCCTCCCTATCTCCCTCCTCCCCATCTCCTCCCTCCTCCCCACCTCCTCCCCATCTCCTCTTCCTTCCTCATTCCTCGTTCCTCCTCCCCACCTCCTCCTCCCTCCTTCCCACCTCCTCCCTCCTCCCCATCTCCTCCTTCCCACCTCCTCCCTCCTCCCCATCTCCTCCTCCCCATCTCCTCCTCCCTCCTAATCACCTCCTCCCCACCTCCTCCTCCCTCCTCCTCCCTCCTCCCCATCTCCTCCTCCCTCCTCCCCACCCTCCTCCCCATCTCCTCCTCCCTCCTCCCCACCCTCCTCCCCATCTCCTCCTCCCTCCTCCTCCTCCTTCACCCTCCGGTCTACCTTCTTTCCTGCCTTCCCTCCTACCTCTCTGTATCCAGTGTGAAATATTGACGCAGGGTAAATTACATGAGTATTCCATCCCAGCCTTTAAGAGCTCAGCGTTTTCTAATTATTTCTCTCCTCCTCTTGACGAGAGCAGACCAGACAACACATCACTGAGGGGTTTCATGCCTTATTAATGGACGTTGTGTTTGTCCAGATTTATTATCCGCCTTTAGAATCACACAGGGAATGGCATTGTCAGCGGGTGTGTGTGTTACTTTGTTGGCTTGACCTGAATTGAAGTCTGTTGAGTAGTTGGATGTGTGGATTGCAGTGGACCAACACTGGGGGTCAAGACACTGAGGGATGGAGCAGAGGACTTAGATTAGATTAAGAGACAGACACACACAGATGCAGAAAGATCAATAGATAGATAGATCAAGAGGAAGGGGGAGAGAGATGTCACCTGTTAAATCCACTTCAATCAGTGTAGATGAAGGGGAGGAGACAGGTTCAAGAAGGATTTTTAAGGCTTGAGACATGGATTGTGTATGTGTTCCATTCAGAGGGTGAATGGGCAAGACAAAAGATTGAAGTGCCTTTGAACGGGGTATGGTAGTAGGTGCACCGGTTTGAGTGTGTCAAGAACTACAACACTGCTGGGTTTTTCACGCTCAACAGTTTCCCGTGTGTATCAAGAATGGTCCACCACCCAAAGGACATCCAGCCAACTTGACACAACTGTGGGAAGCATTGGAGTCAACATGGGCCAGCTTTCGACACCTTGTAGAGTCCATGCCCCAACGAATTGAGGCTGTTCTGAGGGCAAAAGGGGGTGCAACTCAATATTAGGAAGGTGTTTCTAATGTTTTGTGTACTCAGTGTATATCTCCGAGGCATATGTGATTGGGTGGTTGTGTCACCCTATTCCCTGCTGACCCGGACCCCAGGCTCTGATTGGCTAATTCCTACAGGATGTACAGGATGGAGGGAGAGATTGATCACTTGGGAAAGGGTGGAGGGAGGGAAGAGAGGAGGGATGCTGCTCTCTAATCACTCTGTGGAAGCAGCACAGCAAGCAATACAGCTTCAGTACGCTCAGTCTCTCACCCAGTCACTCACTGTGTAGGGCTGGACACACACTGTCTCTCACCCAGTCACTCACTTGCGAGGGCTGGACACACACCCTGTCTCTCACCCTGTGGAGGACTGTACCGGAATTCTCTCTCTCCCTCTCTAACTCACTCACTCATTCACTCACAGACACACACCCACATACACTCATTCTTCCATACACACACACATACTTACCCAAACACACTACCCTTGGTACTTACATTCATACACTCACTCTTGCGTCTCCACATATCCACACCGCCCCTGCATATTTGCTCACTTAATAGACTAGCTCATCTTTATACAAGCATATACTTTACATGTACAGTCTCACCTGCTCTGTCTCTCTCCCAAAAACACACTGCAGGTGGTAGCTGTTCTGTATCAAACAACTACGTCTCTGTATTAAACTGATTCTTCTACACACACACACAGACACAGACACTGTCACGCTCTGACTCTGGGGACTCGTATTTGTTGAGTCAGGGTGTGTATTTTCTGTGTTGTGTTTTGCTTGTTGATTTTCTATGTTTAGATCTAGTATGTGTAGATCTATGTTGGCCGGTGTGGTTCCCAATCAGAGGCAGCTGTAGCTCGTTGTCTCTGATTGGGGCCATACTTAGGCAGCCTATTGGCACTAGTGGGTTGTGGGATCTTGTTCCGTGTAAGGTATGTTGTTTGTGTGCTACCTTGGACTTCACGTATCGTTTGTTTATTGTTGTGTCGTTGTGTTTATTCGTTAATAAACATGTATGCATATCACGCTGCGCCTTGGTCCGTCCCGTCTATAAACGATCGTGACAGAAGATCCCACCAAACGAGGACCAAGCAGTGTGCCCAGGAAGAGCGAGTAGCGATGTCACAGGTGGGCAAATTGTGGTCATGGGAGGAGATATTCGCAGGGAAAGGGCCATGGGCGAAGGTATATGCCCAGGCAGGAGAGGAACAACGGCAACACGGAAGCCGGCCGAGGAGGAGGCCCGAGAAGCAGCCCCAATAAAAAAAATTGGGGGGGCTAAAGGGGTGGTCGGGGAGCGATAGAGAAGAGCCCCGACCACTGCACCCGGTTGGGTTTCGGATTGGGTCCCTACGACCGTGGGAAGAGGAGTGGGAACAGTATTACACTGAGGAGTCGGAGGATGACGACGACGACGAGTATCTGTTCCCTAACTCGTGGGGGCTCCCGGAGGAGTCCTCACGGGAAGAGGAGTGCCGACGACGGAGACCCGAGAGGCACCCCAAGGACATTTTGGGGGGGGGGGCACACGGTGTGGACGACGAGGCAGCAGGAGGCAGTGACAGGGCAGATCTGCAAGTTAGGAGAGGAGGCCACCATGTTACGGGGGCTATTGGTTCAGAGGGAGCAGGAGTTATTAGGTCAGAGGGAGGAGCTACAGGAGGCAAAAAGGGAGAAGGAAGGTGTAGAGGCACGGCGAGAGGAGCTGGTTAGGCAGCAGAAGGAGCGGGGGTTAATAAAGGAACCCAGTCCCGCTCCTCGCACCAAGAAAGTGGTGCGCGTTGCCAGCCCGGCCCGGCCTGTTCCTGCCCCTCGCACCAAGCCAGTGGTGCGCGTCGCCAGCCCGGCCCGGCCTGTTCCTGCACCTCGCACCAAGCCAGTGGTGCGCGTCGCCAGCCCGGTCCGGCCTGTTCCTGCCCCTCGCACCAAGCCAGTGGTGCGCGTCGCCAGCCCGGCCCGGCCTGTTTCTGCCCCTCGCACCAAACCAGTGGTGCGCGTCGCCAGCCGGTCCGGCCTGTTCCTGGCCCTCGCACCAAGACAGTGGTGCGCGTCGCCAGCCCGGTCCGGCCTGTTCCTGCCCCTCGCACCAAGCCAGTGGTGCGCGTCGCCGGCCCGGCCTGTTCCTGCCCCTCGCACCAAACCAGTGGTGCGCGTCGCCAGCCCGGTCCGGCCTGTTCCTGTCCATCGCACCAAGCCAGTGGTGCGCGTCGCCAGCCCGGCCCGGCCTGTTCCTTCCCCTCGCACCAAACCAGTGGTGCGCGTCGCCAGCCCGGCCCGGCCTGTTCCTGTCCCTCGCACCAAGCCAGTGGTGCGCGTCGCCAGCCCGGTCCGGCCTGTTCCTGTCCCTCGCACCAAGCCAGTGGTGCGCGTCGCCAGCCCGGTCCGGCCTGTTCCTGCTCCTCGCACCAAGCCAGTGGTGCGTGTGTCCAGTCCGGCACGGCCCGTGCCTGTCCCACCGGTGCCTGGTCCGGCACCGGTCAGCTGCTCCACTCCGGAGCCAGAGCAGTCCACTCCACCGGTGCCTGATCCAGCTCCGGTTAGCTGCTCCACTCCGGAGCCAGAGCAATCCGCTCTACCGGGGTCCAGTCCAGCTCCGATCAGCGGCTCCACTCCGGAGCCAGAGCAGTCCGCTCCACCGGTGCCTGATCCAGCTCCGGTCAGCGGCTCCACTCCGGAGCCAGAGCAATCCGCTCCACCGGGGTCCAGTCCAGCTCCGGTCAGCGGCTCCACTCCGGAGCCAGAGCAGTCCGCTCCACCGGTGCCTGATCCAGCTCCGGTCAGCGGCTCCACTCCGGAGCCAGAGCAGTTCGCTCCACCGTCGTCGGGTCCAGCTCCAGTCAGCGGTTCCAGTCCAGACCCAGATGTCAGCCCCTCTCCAGGTTCGGGGTCTCCCACACCAGGGTTCAGACAGGGCTTGGTACTTCGTGGGAGGAAGGAGAGGGGAAGCAGCGCGCCGAGGTCCAGACCAGACCAGGGGCGCAACAGGGAGGTGGAGAGTAAGTGGTGGTCACGCCCGGAGCCGGATCCGCCTCCGAGGCGGAATGCCCACCCGGCCCCTACCCTGTTATGTTTATGTTGTGCGGTCGGAGTCCGCACCTTTGGGGGAGGGGTACTGTCACGCCCTGACTCTGGGGACTCGTATTTGTTGAGTCAGGGTGTGTATTTTCTGTGTTGTGTTTTGCTATGTTGATTTTCTATGTTTAGATCTAGTATGTGTAGATCTATGTTGGCCGGTGTGGTTCCCAATCAGAGGCAGCTGTAGCTCGTTGTCTCTGATTGGGGACCATACTTAGGCAGCCTATTGGCACTAGTGGGTTGTGGGATCTTGTTCCGTGTAAGGTACAGTGGGGAAAAAAAGTATTTAGTCAGCCACCAATTGTGCAAGTTCTCCCACTTAAAAAGATGAGAGAGGCCTGTAATTTTCATCATAGGTACACGTCAACTATGACAGACAAAATGAGGAAAAAAAATCCAGAAAATCACATTGTAGGATTTTTTATGAATTTATTTGCAAATTATGGTGGAAAATAAGTATTTGGTCACCTACAAACAAGCAAGATTTCTGGCTCTCACAGACCTGTAACAACTTCTTTAAGAGGCTCCTCTGTCCTCCACTCGTTACCTGTATTAATGGCACCTGTTTGAACTTGTTATCAGTATAAAATACACCTGTCCACAACCTCAAACAGTCACACTCCAAACTCCACTATGGCCAAGACCAAAGAGCTGTCAAAGGACACCAGAAACAAAATTGTAGACCTGCACCAGGCTGGGAAGACTGAATCTGCAATAGGTAAGCAGCTTGGTTTGAAGAAATCAACTGTGGGAGCAATTATTAGGAAATGGAAGACATACAAGACCACTGATAATCTCCCTCGATCTGGGGCTCCACGCAAGATCTCACCCCGTGGGGTCAAAATGATCATAAGAACGGTGAGCAAAAATCCCAGAACCATACGGGGGGACCTAGTGAATGACCTGCAGAGAGCTGGGACCAAAGTAACAAAGCCTACCATCAGTAACACACCATGCCGCCAGGGACACAAATCCTGCAGTGCAAGACGTGTCCCCCTGCTTAAGCCAGTACATGTCCAGGCCCATCTGAAGTTTGCTAGAGTGCATTTGGATGATCCAGAAGAGGATTGAGAGAATGTCATATGGTCAGAACTTTTTGGTAAAAACTCAACTCGTCGTGTTTGGATGACAAAGAATGCTGAGTTGCATCCAAAGAACACCATACCTACTGTGAAGCATGGGGTGGAAACATCATGCTTTGGGGCTGTTTTTCTGCAAAGGGACCAGGACGACTGATCCGTGTAAAGGAAAGAATGAATGGGGCCATGTATCGTGAGATTTTGAGTGGAAACCTCCTTCCATCAGCAAGGGCATTGAAGATGAAACGTGGCTGGGTCTTTCAGCATGACAATGATCCCAAACACACCGCCCGGGCAACGAAGGAGTGGCTTCGTAAGAAGCATTTCAAGGTCCTGGAGTGGCCTAGCCAGTCTCCAGATCTCAACCCCATACAAAATCATTGGAGGGAGTTGAAAGTCCGTGTTGCCCAGCGACAGCCCCAAAACATCACTGCTCTAGAGGAGATCTGCATGGAGGAATGGGCCAAAATACCAGCAACAGTGTGTGAAAACCTTCTGAAGACTTACAGAAAACGTTTGACCTGTGTCATTGCCAACAAAGGGTATATAACAAAGTATTGAGAAACTTTTGTTGTTGACCAAATACTTATTTTCCACCATAATTTGCAAATAAATTCATTAAAAATCCTACAATGTGATTTTCTGAAAAACAAAATCTCATTTTGTCTGTCATAGTTGACGTGTACCTATGATGAAAATTACAGGCCTCTCTCATCTTTTTAAGTGGGAGAACTTGCACAATTGGTGGCTGACTAAATACTTTTTTCCCCCACTGTATGTTGTTTGTGTGCTACCTTGGACTTCACGTATCGTTTGTTTATTGTTTTGTCATTGTGTTTATTCGTTAATAAACATGTATGCATATCACGCTGCGCCTTGGTCCGTCCCGTCTATAAACGATCGTGACAGACACACACACACACACACACACTCACACCTCTCATCTGTGCAGTGCCCTGGTTTTGGAGAGGTGTACAGGTTTGTCAGTAGCACTTTATTTTATTTTAACTTACCGTATATATCTACTTAGAGTACATGGTAGTAACCAATGTGTTGAATTCTGCTAAATGTGTAAAAACTAGTGGAAACTGGACTGTAAAATGCAGTGCTAGCGGACTGTCAGTCCATGTTGGTGTCAGTGGTGAGTGGAGATGTTGTTGTCAACTCCAGACACATCTGACTTCTGGTTGCATAATTCTATAGTAGGGAGGTCACCTTGATGGGCCGGGACCCACGGCAACTTTTTCCAGGGTTATAGTTAGGTCAGCCACTGCAGGCGGGTGGATAAATGAGCTCAGGGCTCCCATCATCCCCTAGGGCCTGAGGCTGGGAGAGGGGTCAGGTGTACGCTTCCGCATTGTCTCCGTGCTGCTGTGCTGTTTGCTGCTACTTGGCTACCTGCCAAACTATTCACGTTTTACTTTTAATAAACGTTTAATCAATCTCTGTGTTCAACAAATTTACCAACTTTTTAGTTTTGTCCTCACTCATCTTTTTTCGTTAAACTTTTTCACCCCGGACGTTTTATCCCGAGACAGAAGAGTCATTTTCCTGTGCGTTTTTGCTGCCAACTTTACTTTATTTTTCCTTTTTTCCATCGCAACTTTTTTCCCTCATTCAACTTTTTCACTCCGGACGCTTTATCTGGACATGGTTCGTCAACATCTTCAACAGCCGAAGCTAAGTAGTAACATTAACATGATGTCTTCTAATTGCAGTCGCTGTACTCATAATATACAGGAGAACGATCGCCTTACGGCGAGAATAGCTGTGCTACAAGCCCAGCTTCAGACGCAATCGTTAGGCAAGGGTAATTTCAGTGTAGGAAAGGAAGAAACAGCGTCTGTGCCACCAGTAAGTACAGATAGTAACGTTAGTATAAATCCCCCCGCACAGTCCCCGCAGCCGGACAACTTTCTCATGGCTTCTGGAGGGAAATACTGTTGGAATGATCAACCGGTGTCGCTCATTCAGCCGACAGAAACTTTCAACCGGTTTTCCCCATTATGTAGCGAGTCGGAGTCTGAGTCTGAGTCTTCTCTTGTCTCTACTCCTCCCGTTACGGGGTCTGAGACGCCGAAGGCTCCCACCATTAGCTCTGACAAATTGAAAACCCTAGTCATTGGCGACTCCATTACCCGCAGTATTAGACTTAAAACGAATCACCCAGCGATCATACACTGTTTACCAGGGGGCAGGGCTACCGACGTTAAGGCTAATCTAAAGATGGTGCTGGCTAAAGCTAAAACTGGCGAGTGTAGAGAGTATAGAGATATTGTTATCCACGTCGGCACCAACGATGTTAGGATGAAACAGTCAGAGGTCACCAAGTGCAACATAGCTTCAGCGTGTAAATTAGCTAGAAAGATGTGTCGGCATCGAGTAATTGTCTCTGGCCCCCTCCCAGTTAGGGGGAGTGACGAGCTCTACAGCAGAGTCTCAGCACTCAATCGCTGGTTGAAAACTGTTTTCTGCCCCTCCCAAAAGATAGAATTTGTAGATAATTGGCCCTCTTTCTGGGACTCACCCACAAACAGGACCAAGCCTGACCTGCTGATGAGGGACGGACTCCATCCTAGCTGGAGGGGTGCTCTCATCTTATCTACCAACATAGATAGGGCTCTAACTCCTCTAGCCCCACAGTGAAATAGGGTGCAGGCCAGGCAGCAGGCTGTTAGCCAACCTGCCAGCTTAGTGGAGTCTGCCAATAGCACAGTCAGTGTAGTCAGCTCAGCCATACCCATTGAGACTGTGTCTGTGCCTCGACCTAGGTTGGGCAAAACTAAACATGGCGGTGTTCACCTTAGCAATCTTATTAGGATAAAGACCTCCTCCATTCCTGCCATTATTGAAAGAGATCGTGATACCTCACATCTCAAAATAGGGTTACTTAATGTTAGATCCCTCACTTCAAAGGCAGTCATAGTCAATGAACTAATCACTGATCATAATCGTGATGTGATTGGCCTGACTGAAACATGGCTTAAGCCTGATGAATTTGCTGTGTTAAATGAGGCCTCACCTCCTGGTTACACTAGTGACCATATTCCCCGTGCATCCCGCAAAGGCGGAGGTGTTGCTAACATTTACGATAGCAAATTTCAATTTACAAAAAAAAAATGGCGTTTTCGTCTTTTGAGCTTCTAGTCATGAAATCTATGCAGCCTACTCAATCACTTTTTATAGCTACTGTTTACAGGCCTCCTGGGCCATATACAGCGTTCCTCTCTGAGTTTCCTGAATTCCTATCAGACCTTGTAGTCATAGCAGATCATATTCTAATTTTTGGTGATTTTAATATTCACATGGAGAAGTCCACAGACCCACTCCAAAAGTCTTTCGGAGCCATCATCGACTCAGTGGGTTTTGTCCAACATGTCTCTGGACCTACTCACTGCCACAGTCATACTCTGGACCTAGTTTTGTCCCATGGAATAAATGTTGTAGATCTTAATGTTTTTCCACAAAATCCTGGACTATCGGACCACCATTTTATTACGTTTGCAATCGCAACAAATAATCTGCTCAGACCCCAACCAAGGAGCATCAAAAGTCGTGCTATAAATTCTCAGACAACACAAAAATTCCTTGATGCCCTTCCAGACTCCTTCTGCCTACCCAAGGACGTCAGAGGACAAAAATCAGTTAACCACTTAACTGAGGAACTCAATTTAACCTTGCGCAATACCCTAGATGCAGTTGCACCCCTAAAAACGAAAAACATTTGTCATAAGAAACTAGCTCCCTGGTATACAGAAAATACCCGAGCTTTGAAGCAAGCTTCCAGGAAATTGGAACGGAAATGGCGCCACACCAAACTGGAAGTCTTCCGACTAGCTTGGAAAGACAGTACCGTGCAGTACCGAAGAGCCCTCACTGCTGCTCGATCATCCTACTTTTCCAACTTAATCGAGGAAAATAAGAACAATCCAAAATTTCTTTTTGATACTGTTGCAAAGCTAACTAAAAAGCAGCATTCCCCAAGAGAGGATGGCTTTCACTTCAGCAGTAATAAATTCATGAACTTCTTTGAGGAAAAGATCATGACCATTAGAAAGCAAATTACGGACTCCTCTTTGAATCTGCGTATTCCTCCAGGGCTTAGCTGTCCTGGATCTGCACAGACTCTGCGAGGGCCTGGGATCGGGAGAGACACTTAAGTGTTTTAGTACTATATCTCTTGACACAATGATGAAAATAATCATGGCCTCTAAACCTTCAAGCTGCATACTGGATCCTATTCCTACTAAACTGCTGAAGGAGCTGCTTCCTGTGCTTGGCCCTCCTATGTTGAACATAATAAACAGCTCTCTATCCACCGGATGTGTACCAAACTCACTAAAAGTGGCAGTGATAAAGCCTCTCTTGAAAAAGCCAAACCTTGACCCGGAAAATATAAAAAACTATCGGCCTATATCGAATCTTCCATTCCTCTCAAAAATTTTAGAAAAAGCTGTTGCGCAGCAACTCACTGCCTTTCTGAAGACAAACAATGTATACGAAATGCTTCAGTCTGGTTTTAGACCCCATCATAGCACTGAGACTGCACTTGTGAAGGTGGTAAATGACCTTTTAATGGCGTCAGACCGAGGCTCTGCATCTGTCCTCGTGCTACTAGACCTTAGTGCTGCCTTTGACACTATCGATCACCACATTCTTTTGGAGAGACTGGAAACCCAAATTGGTCTACACGGACAAGTTCTGGCCTGGTTTAGATCTTACCTGTCGGAAAGATATCAGTTTGTCTCTGTGAATGGTCTGTCCTCCGACAAATCAACTGTACATTTCGGTGTTCCTCAAGGTTCCGTTTTAGGACCACTATTGTTTTCACTATATATTTTACCTCTTGGGGATGTTATTCGAAAACATAATGTTAACTTTCACTGCTATGCGGATGACACACAGCTGTACATTTCAATGAAACATGGTGAAGCCCCAAAATTGCCCTCGCTAGAAGCCTGTGTTTCAGACATAAGGAAGTGGATGGCTGAAAACTTTCTACTTTTAAACTCGGACAAAACAGAGATGCTTGTTCTAGGTCCCAAGAAACAAAGAGATCTTCTGTTAAATCTGACAATTCATCTTGATGGTTGTAAAGTCGTCTCAAATAAAACTGTGAAGGACCTCGGCGTTACTCTTGACCCTGATCTCTCTTTTGACGAACATATCAAGACTGTTTCAAGGACAGCTTTTTTCCATCTACGTAACATTGCAAAAATCAGAAATTTTCTGTCCAAAAATGATGCAGAAAAATTAATCCATGCATTTGTTACTTCTAGGTTAGACTACTGCAATGCTCTACTTTCCGGCTACCCGGATAAAGCACTAAATAAACTTCAGTTAGTGCTAAATACGGCTGCTAGAATCCTGACTAGAACCAAGAAATTTGATCATATTACTCCAGTGCTAGCTTCCCTACACTGGCTTCCTGTTAAGGCAAGGGCTGATTTCAAGGTTTTACTGTTAACCTATAAAGCGTTACATGGGCTTGCTCCTACCTATCTTTCCGAGTTGGTCCTGCCGTACATACCAATACGTACGCTACGGTCACAAGACGCAGGCCTCCTAATTGTCCCTAGAATTTCTAAGCAAACAGCAGGAGGCAGGGCTTTCTCCTATAGATCTCCATTTTTATGGAACAGTTTGCCTACCCATGTGAGAGACGCAGACTCGGTCTCAACCTTTAAGTCTTTACTGAAGACTTATCTCTTCAGTAGGTCATATGATTGAGTGTAGTCTGGCCCAGGAGTGTGAAGGTGAACGGAAAGGCTCTGGAGCAACGAACAGCCCTTGCTGTCTCTGCCAGGCCGGTTCCCCTCTCTCCACTGGGGTTCTCTGCCTCTAACCCTGTTACAGGGGCTGAGTCACTGGCTTGCTGGTGCTCTTTCATGCCGTCCCTAGGAGGGGTGCGTCACTTGAGTGGGTTGAGTTACTGACGTGATCTTCCTGTCTGGGTTGGCGCCCCCCCTTGGTTTGTGCTGTGGTGGAGACCTCTGTGGGCTATACTCGGCCTTGTCTCAGGATTGTAAGTTGGTGGTTGAGGATATCCCTCTGGTGGTGCGGGGGCTGTGCTTTGGCAGAGTGGGTGGGGTTATATCCTTCCTGTTTGGCCCTGTCCGGGGGTTTCTTCGGATGGGGCCACAGTGTCTCCGGACCGCTCCTGTCTCAGCCTCCAGTATTTATGCTGCAGTAGTTTATGTGTCGGGGGCTGGGGTTAGTTGGTTATACCTGGAGTACTTCTCCTGTCTTATCCAGTGTCCTGTGTGAATTTAAGTATGCTCTCTCTAATTCTCTCGTTCTCTCTTTCTCTCTGAGAACCTGAGCCCTAGGACCATACGTCAGGACTACCGGGCATGCTGACACCTTGCTGTCCCCAGTCCGCCTGGCCTTGCTGCTATTCCAGTTTCAACTGTTCTGCCTGCGGTTACGAAACCCCTACCTGTCCCAGACCTGCTGTTTTCAACTCTTAATGATCGGCTATGAAAAGCCAACTGAGAGACCTGAGCCCTAGGACCATACGTCGGGACTACCGGCCGTGGTGACTCCTTGCTGTCCCCAGTCCGCCTGGCCTTGCTGCTATTCCAGTTTCAACTGTTCTGCCTGCGGTTATGGAACCCCCTACCTGTCCCAGACCTGCTGTTTTCAACTCTTAATGATCGGCTATGAAAAGCCAACTGAGATTTATTCCTGATTATTATTTGACCATGCTTGTCACTTATGAACATTTTTGAACATCTTGGCATGGTTCTGTTATAATCTCCACCCGGCACAGCCAGAAGAGGACTGGCCACCCCTCATAGCCTGGTTCCTCTCTAGGTTTCTTCCTAGGTTTTGGCCTTTCTAGGGAGTTTTTCCTAGCCACCGTGCTTCTACACCTGCATTACTAGCTGTTTGGGGTTTTAGGCTGGGTTTCTGTAAAGCACTTCGAGATATTAGCTGATGTAAGAAGGGCTATATAAAATAAAATTGATTGATGATTGATAGATGGAGAGAAATTGATAAACACAGGCACACTAAATACACACTTTTATTACACTAAGGTCACACATAATCCCTATTCACACGGGGACTAGTATTACTATAGAACATGGGTGTCAAACCCATTCCACGGAGGGCAGAGTGTCTGCGGGTTTTTGGTTTTTCCATGTAATTATTACCCCAGCATGTCCGTTTTTCCAGTGGACGATTCAGACGGGATCAGTTTGGCCAAACTGCACCTGTAATAATTTTTTTCCTCATTCAAAATTGACCGTTTTGACAGAAGCCTTGAGGCTCTTCTAGGTGTGACGAGATTTCAAATGTCTAGGGATACCCTGATATTGACCCAATGGCCTTCAGTTCGGAGAAAGTAATAATGCATATCAATAAGAACCATGAACTGTAACCTATGCAGACATTTAATTAACTGACATATTTGGCAATTTATCAATTCATTGGCACAATATCGTCCACTTCATCTTTTAAAAGAGAAGTATGGCTCTAGGAAAGTTGATTTGTGACAAAACTGATAATTAATCTGTAGGCTACGTGTATAGCACTTTGTTTTAAGCATCAATTTGTTCCCATGTTCTTACCCAAACTGGATGCAGCACCTGTTAAACTCTGTAATATCCCTCAAAAAACAGGGATGATGATTCGCACGGGACAGGTGTTATCAGTGGACCTGGGAGTTTGACCAAAAACACTAGGTTTTTGGGGCTGGGAAAATAATCTTCCTGCCAAGTAAAAATGACTGACATGGCAGATTCGGACAGGACTAAAATTACGAATGTGGTGATTTGTGCTCGTGCACATAATTACATTACCTGAGCTCCCCCAGTAAAACGTATCCTTTCCAAATTGGGCTATACACACACCTTTTGACATTGACACACACACACACACTCAGCACTGTAGAACTCTCTCAGATTTTCAGGCCCACCCGGCACATTTTTACATTTTAGTCATTTAGCAGACGCTCTTATCCAGAGCGACTTACAGTTAGTGAGTGCATACATTTTTCATACTGGCCCCCCGTGGGAATCGAACCCACAACCCTGGCGTTGCAAACGCCATGCTCTACCAACTGAGCTACACGGGCCCCTGTATCCAAACTGTAGCCATCATCACTCCCATTTTGTCACTGTGTTCAGTTTGACCGCTATGTGGCCATGACATGGACAAGTGTTTTATTTGTAGTATGAGTGTACTGTGTGTCATTGGGTTTGTATTTCAAGTTATTTACTGTCATTTAGACGTTGTGCTTGTCTGTAGCGTTTGTGTGCGGCCGTGCATACAAGTCTTTTTGGTGTGTGTTTGCAGTGTAAGTGTGTTGATCTGTTTCCTGTCCCTCTCCTCTCAGGATGACTTCGACGTGGATGATGACATGACCATCAGAGAGGTGAGACCCTATTACACACTTTCTCTCCCTCTTTCTCCCTTTTCTCTCCCTTTTCTCTCAGTATGCTACAGTGTATTGATTGGGTATCAGGGGAATAATAAGTCACTGTGTATGAATAGCCTTATCAAAGCTGGAATCTCTATGGGCATCTATTATCTCTGCACCAGAGACCACAGCTAGACACTGTGTAGCCAAATAAAACAGGAAGCAACCTAGCCTTAACCCTCTAAAGTCAATGTCCGCGCCCCCTGCGGTGAAAGGTGACAGAGCTAGAGCGGTGTTTGTCAGACCATAAGACATCCCGAAAATCGGTCTTCTCACATAATTGTCTGTGGCGTCCGAACGGTTTGGCCTACAAACTATTATGACCCCTCTATGGAAAGAGGAGACTCTACGACCCCCACAAGCGTCTTGGGACTCGTTGGAAGTCGATACAGCCAAGCTGCCAACTTCTGTCTGTAGTGTCCAAACAGTATGGGCTACACACTAATATGACCCGGGGCAATGTGTGTATACGGCGAATATAGATGGCGAACCGACAGTGCCCCGAAGCTCTGTCTAAAACGCTAATACGTCTATATGTACAGTACCAGTCAACAGTTTGGACACACCTACTCATTCAAGGGATTTTCTTAATTTTTTACTATTTTCTACATCGTAGAATAATAGTGAAGACATCAAAACTATGATATAACACATAGGCAAAGCTGTCATCAAGGCAAAGGGTGACTATTTGAAGAATCTGAAATATAAAATATATTTTGATTTGTTGAACACTTTTTTGGTTACTACATGATTCCATATGTGTTATTTCATAGTTTTGATGTCTTCACTATTATTCTACAATGTAAAAAATAGTAAAAATAAAGAAAAACCCTTGAATGAGTAGGTGTGTCCAAACTTTTGACTGGTAGTGTATATATACCGTCTATTGAATGGGGTAGGAGAGGGATTGAGATTAGTGTTGGGGTTTGCAAAGTTATTTGGTTGATATTAGGAACAATTGGATTTTAGATTAAAGCTGAAATGCTTGGTGGTACGTCAATTTAAATAGTCTGAAATGTTTCCACTGATAAGCGCTTTAACTGTTTTATTCTCACCTTTGTTCTGAACATTATTCCATAATCTCTTTAATCTCAGGTGTTTCCCTTTCAACTGATACCATGCTTATTATGCATATCACTCTCATATTTGCTATGCTATTAGCATTTACATTTGAGGAAGCCCATATAGGTAACAATCACTGGAGTTTAAGGCGTTAATTTATACATTATTCCAAAAGGAATGTTTTTGTCTTCTGAAATATTAATGAATGCCTTACTGAATTAAAGATAAAAGCCATATCCATTCTTTCATCACCATGGATGTAAAGACCAATTAAGTATTCTATGTGTCTAAGAGGGTTTGAGTACTTCTATAATGTTTCTCTCCACTCTCCTCTTCATCCTCCTCTTCCTCGGGTTTGCAGATTGCAGAGTGGGAGGAGAACCAGCTTGACGAGCAGGTGAACTTTGACAACTGCAAGATCGACCCCGCCCCCTTCCAACTGGTGGAGCGCACCTCACTACATAAGGTCTGTCTGTCTGTCTGTCTGTCTGTCTGTCTGTCTGTTATACTGCTCAGTACAACCCCCTTTTGACTAAATAGCTCCAGAATTAATATTGTACAATGAGTATTGTAGATGGATAGTCCAGTGTTAATTCTCTTATAACCACTGCATTGCAAGCGCATGTGCACACACACACACACACACACACACAGGGGAGGCTTTTGAGCAGTGTTGATTTAGTTTTCCTACTGCGACACACACTCACATAGACACACACACACTCACATACATACACACTACAGAGCGTTTTTACACACACACACTCTCATTCTCACTTGCCTGGCAGGCCTAATGTCCTCCATTCATAATGCCCCCCCCCACCCCCCACCCCCTCTTCTCCCCTCCTCAACTCCCTGCTCTGTGTGCCTGCTGTTTAAACATTTAAGAGTGGGATTTTGCACCAATCCATCAAGCTCTCCCCTCCCCCAACCTCCCTCATCGCACACTGCCAACACCCAATAACACATACAATCTCCCTCCACATATTAGTGTGTGCATTAGAGCTGGGAAGATAAACCGAAAAGGATCGAAACCGACCATATCGATCACTTATCACAGGCATTTTGCTGATGTCGTTCATTACGATAAGTAGCCTATACTAGAGAAATGTGAAGTTTATAATTAAATACGTTTGCTAATATGGGTGATTGTTAATGGGACAATTGATGGTAGTACATCCATCAAACTAGTCAGTGGTGTAAAGTACTTAAGTTGTTTTTTGGGGTATCTGTACATTACTTTACTATTTTATATTTTTGACAACTTTTACTTCACTACATTCCTAAAGAAAATAATGTACTTTTTACTCCATACCTTTTCCCTGACACCCAGATGTACTCGTTACATTTTCAATGCTTAGCAGGACAGGAAAATGGTCCAATTCACACACTTATCAAGAGAACATTCCTGGTCATCTCTACTGCCTCTGATCTGGCGGACTCACTAAACACAAATGCTTCGTTTGTAAATGATGTCTGAGTGTTTGAGTGTGCCCCTGGCTATCTGTAAAAAAATATATTATAATAATTGAAATTATGTATACTTTTGATACTTAAGTATATTTAAAACCAAATACTTTTAGAGTTTTACTCAAGTAGGATTTTACTGGGTGACTTTCACTTTTACTTGAGTCTATTAAGGTATCTTTACTTTTACTCAAGTATGAAAATTGATTGCTTTTTCCACCACTGAAACTAGTAGTAGTAGTTTAAAGGCCCAGTGCAGTCAAAAACATTGTATTTATATATACATATTATGAGGTTGGAATAATACTTTGTGTTAGAAAACACAGCCTGAAATTTCAGCCTGTTTTGGTGGGATAGAGTTTTGGCCTTCCTGCCAATAACAGCTAGTTTTCAGTTTTCCCTCCCAGACAATCCTAGCAAAAAAATTCTCCTTGCTAAGAAGCTATTTTTTGTTTATTTTTGACAATTTTAATTGAAAACAATCACAGTAAGGTACCTAATTGTTACCCAGAAGTTATTTGATATTGAGATTTTAAAAAACAGCTGCATTGGACCTTTTAAATATCTTTTTTTTTTTTTTACTGTGGTACACATTCTCATAAACCTATCGTTCTATTTATCGTTTTTGCATCAATTCAGACAATTTATTGCTTGATGGATTTTTGTCCTGTGTGTGTGTGTGTGTGTGTGTGTGTGTGTGTGTGTGTGTGTGTGTAGGTGTGTGTGTGTAGGCGTGTGTATCTAATGGACACTCATGTTTGTTCTCTTGCATCTGTCAGTCTGGGTGATGTGTGTTCCATGCTGCAGTATGTTTGTGTTTGTTTGTTTCCTGGTACATTGTAATGGAAAACTCCCATTGCATGAAATATTTAAATGACTAAGGTTGTTCTATTCCCTGTGATTTGGGTTTAGGCTCAAGCTGCTGTCTGTGTGGTTCACTTGACGTTCTAGCAGTTTACAATATCAGTAGGGATGTTGTACCTTTCCCAACAATCTAGCTCAGTGGTGCTCAAACACCTGATTACACTAATCAAGGTGATTACTTTTGATTACTTGCTGATTACTTAATTAGTTGAATGAGGAAGGAGCCTGCACACCATGCAGCTCTCCAGTGACCACTGAGCTGACTGTTCTAACTGCTGTAGTTTAATAGCTGCTCTAAGATTTTCACAGGAGGCTATGTCTCTAAAGGAATGTCAAAAGGGAATCTATGGTTGGTTGTGTTCTAGCGGTTTAAGGCGTTCGTTCCAACTGTTCTAGACATTGATTCTAACAGTTCTAGCTGTTGGTTATAAGTGTTCTAAATATTGGTTCTAAGTGTTCTAGCAGTTGGTTTCTAAGTGTATTGTTCTCTTGTCCCCAGACCCACACCATCTTTTCTCTGCTTGGGTTGGACCATGCCTATGTCACCAGCATCGGACGACTCATCGGAGTGGTCTCCCTGAAAGAGGTGAGTGACACGGATCACCTGGAGTTGACCACATCAACATGACACTGTCGCATTATCATCATCATCAATTACAGCATCATGACAGCCACCATCGTCATAACAATGTCCATCATCTTCCTCACTGTCACAATCATCTGCATAACGTAACGTTATGACTATAACTACTGTTCCCTGAAGGATGGAAACGAGGTACAACATACTATGGGGGTAGTCGCACTCTTGTGACTTCGGTTGAAGGAACTAAAATCAGGCCTGACAAGGCCAATGAAATCTGCGCCTCGCTGGAAGCCCCGCCTTCCACAGGTGATATGCGTGAGGCTCGGATTCATTCCTTCAATTGAATACCGCTCTTCACAAAGGCCAGGAACGTACGGTGTGGGGCCAAACAGGTGTTTTACCTCGTTTCCCTTCTTCAGGGAACAGTACTTATAGTCATAACCAATGTTCCCTCACATTTTCTGGGGACGGAAACTTGAACATTGAGAATTTTGTGCATCTTCCGGCGCAGTTTTAGACAGTAGCCAATAGGCTATTGTGGCTATTTGAGCATAATGTAGGCCTACCAACAAAACCAATGGAGCAAATCCCATATTATTTTCACATGGAAATAGCTTCTATGATATAGCCTACAGTAGCCTATATATGGTGTTCAATGCAGGCCTACATTGCATGAGACTTTTAAAAACGTTTTTACATTATTATTTTTTACTTGGCCTGTAACACCATGGGCCAAATAGGAGACTGTAAATTGCATTGTATGATGCAAAAAACACTTTAAAAAATATAATTTATTATTATTACCATACAGATAATTATTATTACCATACCCTTACCCCACTGCCTATTGGCTTATTTGCATATTCAAGCCTGTCTCAAAATACAACACTGCCCCTTTAATTAAGACATAAGCTTTTTACCTGACTGGTTTTTCAAAGACAGCTGAAATGTAGCCTACACGTTTTGTGCTCTTGTAGGAAGCAGTAATTCCCCATTGCTGACCAATAAAGCTGGACTAATAACTGGCTAACTAGCAAAGAATATCAACAAATGCGCACACGTGCGGCTCTGATCTGGACTGAAAAGCGCATTCACTCGCGGGTGATTGAAAGACCGCTAGTGGCCTACCGCTGCCAATAGAATTCTACTCCGTTGCGCTCTGTCTCTGCCTACAACAAAATCACAGACTCAATCTTGCAAAGTTAGATTTGTTTTGGTTTGTTGCATTGAAAAGGGGCTTGATATAATGTTGATTCGATCACAGAAAAAACTTGCGTTTCTGCCCGGCATGGCATTTTTTCTGTGCAGCAGTCCTGGAGGAAGTGCGCAGCCGCTCACGCGCGCACCTTAGAGGGAACATTGGTCATAACGTTACATTACCTTTCAGTCAGTCAACTTCGGTACAACATACTGTGGGGAAATGGAATCTTGCCCCATCAGACCCCAACGGATTTCATTGGCCCTGTCAGCCATGATTTTAGTTCCTTCAACCGAAGTCATGAGAGTACAACTCCCCCCATGGTACGCCAATAGTATGTGGACACCTGCTCGTCGAACATCTCATTCCAAAATCATGGGGATTAATATGGAGTTGGTCCTCCCTTTGCTGCTATAACAGCCTCCACTCTTCTGGGAAGGCTTTCCACTAGATGTTGGAACATTGCTGTGGGGACTTGCTTCCATTCAGCCATGAGCATTAGTGAGGTTAGGCACTGATGTTGGGCGATTAAGCCTGGCTCCCACTCGGCGTTCCAATTCATCCCAAAGTTGTTCGATGGGGTAGAGGTCAGGGCTCTGTGCAGGCCAGTCAAGTTCTTCCACACCAATCTCGACAAACCATTTCTGTATGGATCTCGCTTTGTGCACAGGGGCATTGTCATGCTGAAACAGGAAAGGGCCTTCCCCAAACTGTTGCCACAAAGTTGGAAGCACAGAATCGTCTAGAATGTCATTGTATACTGTAGCGTTACGTTTTCCCTTCACTGGAACTAAGGGGCCTAGTTCAAACCATGAAAAACAGCCCCAGACCATTATTCCTCCTCCACCAAACTTTACAGTTGGCACTATGCATTCAGGCAGGTAGCATTCTCCTGGCATCCGCCAGATTCGTCCGTCGGACTGCCAGGTGGTGAAGCATGATTCATCATTCCAGAGAACGCGTTTCCACTGTTCCAGAGTCCAATTGCGGCGAGCTTTACACCACTCAAGCCGACGCTTGGCATTGCGTGTGGTCATCTTAGGCTTGTGTGCGGCTGCTCGGCCATGGTAATCCATTTCATGAAGCTCCCAACGAACAGTTCTTGTGCTGACGTTGCTTCCAAAGGCAGTTTGGAATCCGGTAGTGAGTGTTGCAACTGAGGACAGATTATTTTTACACGCTTCAGCATTCGGCGGTCCCATTCTGTGAGTTTGTGTGGCCTACCACTTCACTGCTGAGCCGTTGTTGCTCCTAGACGTTTCCACTTCACAATAACAGCACTTACAGTTTACCGGAGTAGCTCTAGCAGGGCAGTAATTTGACGAACTGACTTGTTGGAAAGGTGTCATCCTATGACGGTGCCATGTTGAAAGTCACTGGAGATTGCATGGCTGTGTGCTCGATTTTATACACCTGTCAGCAACGGATGTGGCTGAAATAGCCGAATCTACTAATTTGAAAGACTGTCCACATACTTTTGGCCATGTCGTGTATGTTGAACCGAAGTTGACTGACTCAAAGGGAACTGTCACCACCATCACACACACAGTCCACATTAATGAGCTCCTCTCTTTCTGGCCCTTCAATTGGTGACAGACAGTGAGACAAATTACTGGTTAATGTTCCTTGCAGTCTCTCCTCTGTCTCTTTTTTTTCTCTCTCTCTCTCTCTCTCTCTCTCTCTCTCTCTCTCTCTCTCTCTCTCTCTCTCTCTCTCTCTCTCTCTCTTGCTCTTTTCACAAACAAAACAGGCAGAAACACTCTGTCTTTGTAAAATGGGAGATTTTTGCTAAGCACAGTGTTGTTCCACTGGCTGACATTTAGGCCTTTTATTTGGTATTAGACAAGCAGACAAAAACAGCAGTGAGATAAGCCTCACCTCCCCTCGTCTCCTCGCCTCTCCTCTCCTCGCCTCTTGTCTCTGTCACATAGTACTACTGCATTCAGCTCTCCTTATGCCTCCTGATAACTGGATACACAGGGGAGGGTGTGTATGTGTGTGTGCAACCTGAGTCTCTGCTTAGAAACAGCTGTTGGCCAGACGTCTGTCATGGCTGGGGAATGAGAGGGATGGAGAGTATGACATGACGTCTGATCGGGGCTGTTGTTTGGTCCAATAAATGTTGAGTTCCATAACCATAAAATGTGTCCGTCTTTACTTTATTATAGACTTGGGCAGTAACCAGATTGTCATACCTTCATACCGACCTTGTGCCATACCGGGATATTCGGTAATACCCCACTGAGCCTTTGTAATCTGAAGGTTAGCAATGCTAACAAGTACATGTCAAATCCCATAGAGAATGCTAACGAGCGCATTGCAAACGTTTTATACAGTCTCTGACCTAAAGTATTTGCAAGACAGACAACCCAGCTCATAAAGTTATACAAGTAACAAAAAAATGCTATTCACATTTAGCTGCACACACAAAACAAATATTAAACAGCAAGGGTCTTGATCCAGGAGGGGTTTCTCTGCTGTTACCAAGAGAAGCTTGATTTTGGAAGAAGCTAACTACGTAGTTAGATAGCTAACTAGCTACTACATTTGCAAACCAAATGCACAACTGCAGAGCATTTAGCACATTTCAGACAGTTAACTTAATAGCTATAAGATATCTAGCTGGCAAACATTTAGTTGTGAATTCCATACTGTAACTAGATTACCTGGCGCGTGCTGCACAACAGTGAGTGACTCACAAGGCTCCGGTCTCTCGTCGTTTTGTGCTTGTAAACAAACACCACGTGACATGTGACTGGGGACTACCGGTAAGCATAATGAAAAATTCATAATGAAAAATTGTGACCGGTGAAATGAAGAACGCAATCTTCTATCTCTTAAAGTATTGCATAAGTTGACAGCAGGTATTTACTTAAAAAGTAGCTACAAATATTCACATTTATTAAAAAACTTCAAAGAAATAGTTTAAATGATATTGACGGTATTGAAAAACCATCCCGTAGCCATTTCCAAATACCCCGGTATATGGTATACGGCCCAAGCCTTCTTTATTACCATGGTAGCATAGCCACACTCCCTATATTATCACCTAGAATCACCATAGCAACCACCCTGTAATATTGCCATGGTTAAACCTCACCATTCTGCTTTGGTCTACACATTGATAACACTGTCACTGTACAGATTGAACTGTCCTTTCTGATACTAAGCCTTACTTATTTTCAATCCCAAATTGACTGGTACTCAATAACTGTGACCCGTAGTCCCTAACAGGCTAGGGGTTGGGTTTGGATTGTTGACTGACTCTTCCTGTATTATCTCTGTAGCTGCGGAAGGCCATCGAGGGTTCTGTGGCGGTGAAGGGGGTGAAGGTGCGCCCCCCTCTGTCCAGTTTCCGGGACAGCGGCACCAGCGGCACCAGCAGCAGCAATAGCGAGAACGAAGCCACAGAGCTCCACAAGCTGTGGGACCGCCACAAGTCCATGTCCCTCCCCCGGGAGCACCTGGCCTCTGACTCTGATGAGAAGTCCCAGTGAGGGGGATGGGGACAGGGGGACGTTGACAGGTGTATGGGGACAGGTGGATGAGGATGGGGATGGGTGTGTTGGCGAGGAGGGTGGAGGAGTAGGAGGAGCGTAGACGCCCCCGCCTCAAAAAAAACAACCGTTGCTGCAACCTCAGGGCTTGGATCAATATTTAATTCTGGAATATAGAGTTATCTCCTCCTCCTCTTTCTCCTCTCCTAACCTTCCTCTCCATCCCTCTCTCCTTTACCCCTCCTCCCGGTGGGCCTTTGGGCCCTGCACTTACTCAACTCTTAAGGTGGAGGGATGGACTCACCCTGCTCTCACCCCAACCAGAACAGAAGAGATCTGGGTGTTAGGGAGGGGAGAGGCGAGATGGGTTAAGGTATCACTGCTTAACAAAGGTGGTCAGAACAAAATGTATAGAATGTTGTTTGACTATAAAAGGGATAGCATTTTTTTTTTTTTGCTGACTTGGGTATTGGTGAGGAAATATTCAAAGTTTGTTTGCATTTTGTGGACCTGTAAACGTTTCTTTCTGACCAGTCTTCCATATGCAGACGGTTCAACGGTGATAAGAGGATAGGCTTGTGTACCGGTATGGATGTTAGTGTGAGTGTATGTATTGAGTGCATGGACGTATTGGTTTGTCTGTATTTAGACAAAGGCGGTAGCGAAACCAACCTTCTGCTTTTCTTACTTTGTGATTTTAATCTTATCAGACACATTTCAGTCTTATCATTCCTGCTCTGTTCTATTTTGTTCCCATCTGGTTTAGTGACCTGGAACTGTAAATACGTATGGAAGGAAGCCTAGTGGTTAGAGCATTGGCCCAGTAACCAAAAGGTTGCTGGTTTGAATACCCGAGCCGACAAGGTGAAAAATCTGTCAGTGCCCTTGAGCAAGGCGCTTAACCCTAATTTACTCCAGGGGTGCTGTACTACAATGGCTGACCCTGTAAAACAACACATTTCACTGCACCTCTGTATGTTTTTGTTGTATTTTTTCACCTTGCCTCTGTAGAGAGAACCACATACTGTTCTAGTCTCACATTGGGAGACATCTTCACCACTCTCTCTCTCTTTCTCTGTGTTGCATTAGTGAGTCTGGGTGAGATAATAGTATACTCTATGCAAACAGATGTACAGTATGTATGTAGGTATTCTGTAGAGTGGTGAAAGCATGTGTAAACACAATACCTTTCAGCATGCTTCAACACACATGCTGTGAACTCTTTAAGAAAACATGGCCTCAAACACACACACACACACATATACACACACACAGGTTTTAATAAGAGCCAGTCTGCACACTCCAAGAGAAGAGGGTTTTCTCTAAATATAGCTCTTAATAACCCTGACTGAGTGTGTTGGGCTAGAGAGGGAGGGAGGGATGGAGGTTTTGAAGAGAGGGAGGGAGGAAGAGAGGAAGAAGAAAGGGGGAAGAGAGAGAGTGAATGGAAGGCTGAAAGATGACAGAATGAAAGCTTTTTCTGTTATTTAAGTTGCTGCTTTAGGGTGTTTTTCTTCAATAGAACCCAGGGTAGCTTTCTGGTTCACATCCCCACTGAAATTGTTCATTGTCCAGTAACACTATGGTGATCAGAATAAGGTCAGACCAAATAGAACAAGTTTGATTAATGCTGACCAGTAGCTAACTGATTGAAACTAGATATCTGAACTAACTGACCAATGACAAACACTACAGCCCATCCATACTGACCAATAAAAAGCTGTCAGCATTACAGATCAGTGATCTATACATGACCAATGATAAAGCACTCCATTCCTACTACAGTATGAGTTATCAATAGGCCTACTGATGTATAGAGCAGCCTAGAGGAGGTCTGGTTAGATGGTTAAGAATCTGACCTCTGCTTTTTACTTATTCATGTATTTTCCTCACAACAGTCTCTGGCTTAATGTGCTGCATATTTTCCTTAGTCATTTGATTGTATTTAACTATTAATTATGTTTTGCTTGGTGATAGAAGCTCCATACTGCACAAGCCCAGTGTGCAGCTTCCAATCAGATCTCAGAAACACTCCCTCACTGAATTGTGGGTATACAAATATCTATATATATATATTTTGTAAGTATGGCTACTACTCGTTTTCTTTCAGTCTTTCTTGCTCACTCTCGCTTTGATTGATTGATTGATTGATTATCAGGCAGGGTTCATTTTGTGGCTTCTTTCTTCCTCTCTTCTTTGTAATGTTTTCACTGAAAGGCCTGATGCCTCTGAAAAGGACTGAGCAGAGTCACTTCCTGTGTCAAACACTCCTTCCACCTGCAGTTGTTGTTATTTTGATTTTACTGTTGTTTTCTCCCAGTGACATCAAGATTTCTGCTCACATATGCAAGCTGAGAGCATCTGACTGTGGTTATACACATTCAGGTGCCTTATTCAGTGCCACATTGAACAAAGTACAAACACACACACACACACACACACTGACATTTCAACCACCTGGATGTGTTATTGCATGAATATATTTTATTTTCAGTGGTGAGTTATTGTCTTGTTCACTGCCACTGAAAAGAAAAAACACACACACACTAACATCTTCACAGACTGACATGCCCATCCTGACATGCAGAGAGACACTCACACACCTTGAATGAAGGCATGGCTTTGCATGAAATAGTGCATGTGACGTTGATGGCTGTGTTTTTATATTGATCAGAAAAAGCTTGAACAAAACATATGAGGAGAAATATGCTGTTGTGTTTATCATTGTAATGGACAATGTCATGATGATGATGATTGTGATGGTGATGATGATGATGGCTATCGGTTGAATATGTTGTTTTTATCCTCACTTATTTTCTATTTTTTCTCATTGAATTAATTTTGATCTAGGTTTGATTGGCATCATGCATTCATTCAATGAGCTTTAATCATGGCTTATTTTGGGAAAGGGGACAGGGCTTTTTGGGGATGCATGAATTTAAAACTTTGCTATAGGTTTACAGATTTAATATATTTAACATATCAATGCTGTAATATATTATCATTCATTTAAAATCTAACTGATTGTCATTGCTATCTATCGAGTTGTTCCTGCAACTCCTTTTTAGTTTTTGTTGCGTATTGCTCTTCCATGTCTGATTGTTATAAAAAGGTCCAATGCTCAATGTTTTTCCAACCTTGCAGCATGTCCCCAACATTTCTACATTGTTTATATATGTAGTTTGTATAATGCAAGTAACACTATAACGCTAGCAGAATGAGACCCACTACCTGAAGTAGCAGGAACATTTAAAGAATGTTTAAAGGACCCATGGGTGTTCTAATGCTCTGTGGTCCGTATGACATCATCATTTCACAAGTGCCTACATCCTCTCAGGCCTCTGCATGGTAACAGGGGTAGGATAGGTTTTCTCTGTAAATCAACGTGAGAAGTTTAAGGGATAGAAATGACTACCCATGTTTCTGCATTTGATAGTAGTCATACACACACACTCACACAGAGGAGGAGGATGATGTGTCAGTGCAGTGTGCAATTATCCCTAATCACCATGGCAACTCGCCTTTGTCATTCCCCAAGCTTGTTGAAGGGAGCAGCAAAAATACACACGTTTGATTTGCTTTAGTTTAGTTTTATTTAGTTATTTTTTGGATGGGTTTTTCATTATTTTGTGTTTCTCTGAAGTCACTCATCGTTTTCCTTTTCCTTGCTTTATGACATCTCATTTGCTACCAGATAGATATATTAGGGCAGGCACATATTTATTAATAGAAGAAGAATATGTGATTTGTTGTTTTTTGTTTATTAGGTAATCAACTTGTGCAATAACGATTGTTCATCTCACTTTCTAACCAGATTTTAATCTATGACTTGACATGAATGCTAGAACCTTATTTTTGTAAAGAAATTGAAAAATGTAAAACAATATGTATGTGTAAGAGGGAAACTAATGGACGCACAGGTGTGTGTGTGTAGACGTTAAGGAAAGAAGGATGGTTTGTGTGTGTGTGTGTGTGTGTGATGACACACACACACACACACACACACACTGTCTGTTTGGTCCCAGGGCATTTCTGGATTCTGCTGCTTGAACTGTAGTCGTCTGACTCTGGACTGTATGATGTGTTATAGGCCCACTACGGAAACCCACTGGTGTCAAACCAGACAGACCTTAACAAGTCCAGTGCTATTTTTCACAAGAACAAATAAAACAATGTTTTGTATATCAGGGATGAATAAAGAGATTTTAACAAATGGGAGTCTAGAATCTTGGTCATCCTAAGATCTTCCTTTCCCTCGTCCTTCCTCTTTTTCTCTCATCCCCCTCTCCTCTCCTCTCCTCTCCTCTCCTCTCCTCTCCTCTCCTCTCCTCTCCTCTCCTCTCCTCTCCTCTCCTCTCCTCTCCTCTCCTCTCCTCTCCTCTCCTCTCCTCTCCTCCCAAGAAGCTGTAGAACAGCAACTGGTCTTTTTTTCTATCGCTCTTGTTCTTTCCCTCTGCAGTGTGTTTGTTGTTAAAAACATCTGTTTTTCGGGGTGAAATACCATCTGTACTGAAATAGGCAGATAAATGCTTAATTATAGCTAAATGGGTTCATTCATTAAGTGGGCTTCTCTATCCTTTGGCGGGCTTCAGGGGTGAAAAGTATACTTCTCTCCCTGTGGAGTCCATCTTCTCTGTCTGTGTTCCAGACAGCTGTGCAGTAGAGTAGGGTGAGTTTTAAAGTGCCGTGCCCCTGCTGTTCCAGATGAGATTACAGTCCCATCTCTGACGCCTTGTTCTGAATTATGTCCCAGTGTAATCTGTAATCCCTGTAATCTGACCAACAGTCAACACTGCAATCTGAGATGAGACCCAACACTGACCAATCCTGTTAGAGATTTGGATTATTCATGTCTGTCTGTCTGTCTGTGTGTGAGAGAAACAGAGAGTAAGTGTATGAAGGAGAGAAAATGACTAAAATGTAAATGTAAAATGGTCCAAAACAAAACGGCTATCTGTGTTTTTTACCCATCTTCTGTAGTTTAATGCCTTACAAGTCGTTTGTATTGCGGTGGTGGTGCCGGTGTTAGTCCTTGATGGAGGGGGTAGTGCCGATGCTAGTCCTTGATGGAGGTGGTGGTGCCGGTACTAGTCCTTGATGGAGGTGCTGGTGCTAGTCCTTGATGGAGGTGCTGGTGCCGGTGCTAGTCCTTGATGGAGGTGCTGGTGCCGGTGCTAGTCCTTGATGGAGGTGGTGGTGTCGGTGCTAGTCCTTGATGGCGGTGCCGGTGCTAGTCCTTGATGGAGGTGCCAGTCCTTGATGGAGGTGCCGGTGCTAGTCCTTGATGGAGGTGCCGGTGCTAATCCTTGATGGAGGTGGTGGTGACGGTGCTAGTCCTTGATGGAGGTGCTGGTCCTTGATGGAGGTGCTGGTGCCGGTGCTAGTCCTTGATTGAGGTGGTGGTGACGGTGCTAGTCCTTGATGGAGGTGGTGGTGCCGGTGCTAGTCCTTGATGGAGGTGGTGGTGACGGTGCTAGTCCTTGATGGAGGTGGTGGTGCCGGTGCTAGTCCTTGCTGGTGGTGGTGCCGGTCCTTGCTGGAACAGCTGTACACATTCTCAACACAACCACTTTGAGTTTCATCTCCTGTCCCAGGCGATGTGGACTTCATATTGATTAATAATACATGAAGGTGTCACAGCAAAGGTCCTCCTCCCCAGCTCGGCAGAGAGTGAGGAGGATACAAGGGGGGGATATTTTAACTGTGACTCATAGTCAGACAGGTAGATTGATGAAATTGCTGCTAAAAAAAGTGCAGATGGCTCTATGAAGAAAGTTTCCCTGAGCAAACTAAAATCTGTCTGACTTACGACTCTGATACGTGTGTGTGTGTGTGTGTGTGTGTGTGTGTGTGTGTGTGTGTGTGTGTGTGTGTGTGTGTGTGTGTGTGTGTTTGAGAGAGCGAGAAGCTAGGAGAGCGGAGATGAAGTATGACAAGCATGAGATTTCTTTTTGCTTCTCTTAAAATCTTGTCAGACCAATTATCATCCAGGATATTACTGGCTCTATGGCTCTGGACAAGTATTCATTGTTGTCAGGAAACGCGCAAGAAATAGCTAGTCACTTATTCATGAACAGAGCTCTCTCTCTCTCTCAGTATGGAGTTTCTTTGGGGTGGTCTGTCCGTAACCTGGTCTGGACTTTTTGACCAGGGTGCACTGTGTGTGTATGTAATAAACCAAACCACATGGTACTTACTTTAATATGGTGCAATGTTAATGATACATTTTGTATTTTGATACATTTTCTTTATAAAGATCATACATTTATTCATTCAACAACAATCAACATCAACACCTAAACAAATAAAAAATAAACTGAAATCAAATCATCAATTTTTTATCGATAGCGTTTCAGGACATCACATCTCTTTTTCATATAAAACTGGAGGGTGAAAATAGAAAACCATCTGAAGTCAGTCTAAAAGGTCAGAGGCGTGCCTCGGAGCGCTATGCGGGGGGTGCAGGGGGCTCCAGCACCCCCATAGTGGGCTTCCTCCTGACACTGACCACCAGCATGCCCTCAGGGGTCAGCGTGCCACTTATCGACAGGGGGTCCATGTCCGTCGGGAGCATGGTCTTATGGGTAAACGTATCACTGACTCTCCCATTCTCCAACACCTGAGGGAGAGAGGGTAAGCGAGTGGAATGAGGGAGGAAGAAAGATGGAGGAAGAGGCCAAGTTGAGGGAAGGAGAAATAGAAGAGGGGGATGACGGAGAGGGCAAGCAGAGAGGAGTAAAGGAGAGATGGAGAGGGAATATAATGAAGGAGGGTCAAGGAAGGGGGTTGGTGAGAAACTGAAGTAGAGAGAGGTCCGTACATACAGATCTGCTATCTTTTGATCAGTCTGTTGTCGTAGCAGGAAATGCAAATTGTAGTGTATTCTACGTTTTTAAAAAGGCTTCTAAAGTTTTGTAATTTCCACTTAACAATGTCAGACTTTATTTGCCCTAATGAAAAACATATCAATCCCTACAAAAATGTCCCTTAATTATAATCCACATAATAATTTCCATTTTCTGTTGCTGCAGGAGAAGCAGGGTCAAATTAAGATGTTGTGGAGCTGAGATCAGGCAGAGGATTACAACAAACAGTTTTGACCAGAGATCATTGTTCCTTTAAGCAGGGCTTTGGGGCTGCATGGGGAATGGTTGTAGGTTTTATTAAGTGGTTCTCTGGCTTGTTAAAGAGGAGCTCTGACATGGTTGCCTTACAGCCTCAACAGCAAGAGCCCTAGTGACATTATAAAGTACAGTTAATGGTCAGATATACAGTGGGGAGAACAAGTATTTGATACACTGCCGATTTTGCAGGTTTTCCTACTTACAAAGCATGTAGAGGTCTGTAATTTTTATCATAGGTACACTTCAACTGTGAGAGACGGAATATAAAACAAAAATCCAGAAATTCACATTGTATGATTTTTAAGTAATTAATTTGCATTTTATTGTATGACATAAGTATTTGATCATCTACCAACCAGTAAGAATTCCGGCTCTCACAGACCTGTTAGTTTTTCTTTAAGAAGCCCTCCTGTTCTCCACTCATTACCTGTATTAACTGCACCTGTTTGAACTCGTTACCTGTATAAAAGACACCTGTCCACACACTCAATCAAACAGACTCCAACCTCTCCACAATGGCCAAGACCAGAGAGCTGTGTAAGGACATCAGGGATACAATTGTAGACCTGCACAAGGCTGGGATGGGCTACAGGACAATAGGCAAGCAGCTTGGTGAGAAGGCAACAACTGTTGGCGCAATTATTAGAAAATGGAAGAAGTTCAAGATGACGGTCAATCACACTCGGTCTGGGGCTCCATGCAAGATCTCACCTAGTGGGGCATCAATGATCATGAGGAAGGTGAGGGATCAGCCCATAACTACACGGCAGGACCTGGTCAATGACCTGAAGAGAGCTGGGACCACAGTCTCAAAGAAAACCATTAGTAACACACTACGCCGTCATGGAATAAATCCTGCAGCGCACGCAAGGTCCCCCTGCTCAAGCCAGTGCATGTCCAGGCCCGTCTGAAGTTTGCCAATGACCATCTGGATGATCCAGAGGAGGAATGGGAGAAGGTCATGTGGTCTGGTGAGACAAAAATAGAGCTTTTTGGTCTAAACTCCACTCGCCGTTTTTGGAGGAAGAAGAAGGATGAGTACAACCCCAAGAACACCATCCCAACAGTGAAGCATGGAGGTGGAAATGTAATTCTTTGGGGATGCTTTTCTGCAAAGGGGACAGGACGACTGCACCATATTGAGGGGAGGATGGATGGGGCCATGTATCGCAAGATCTTGGCCAACAACCTCCTTCCCTCAGTAAGAGCATTGAAGATGGGTCGTGGCTGGGTCTTCCAGCATGACAACGACCCAAAACACACAGCCAGGGCAACTAAGGAGTGGCTCCGTAAGAAGCATCTCAAGGTCCTGGAGTGGCCTAGCCAGTCTCCAGACCTGAACCCAATAGAAAATCTTTGGAGGGAGCTGAAAGTCCGTATTGCCCAGCGACAGCCCCGAAACCCCGAAGGATCTGGAGAAGGTCTGTATGGAGGAGTGGGCCAAAATCCCTGCTGCAGTGTGTGCAAACCTGGTCAAGACCTACAGGAAACGTATGATCTCTGTAATTGCAAACAAAGGTTTCTGTACCAAATATTAAGTTCTGCTTTTCTGATGTATCAAATACTTATGTCATGCAATAAAATGCAAATGAATTACTTAAAAATCATACAATGTGATTTTCTGGATTTTTGTTTTAGATTCCGTCTCTCACAGTTGAAGTGTACATATGATAAAAATTACAGACCTCTACATGCTTTGTAAGTAGGAAAATCGGCAGTGTATCAAATACTTGTTCTCCCCACTGTAGCTGTAAAATACAGATGCCGTGTCTTAATTTGATCATCCTGTTGTTGCAGGAAATGCAAACTTGTAGTGTATTTGAGGTTGAAAAAGGCTTCTAAAGTTTAATGTCCACTTTAAAATGTCAGACTTGATTTGCCCTAACAAAAATGTGTCAACCCCTACAAAAACTGTCCTTTCATTATAATATACAAAACAAATCACATTTCCTGTTGCTGCAAGATTATTTTACTGCTGTAGCAAACTGGCTCAAATTAAGATATGGCATCTGTATACAGCTCTCCTATAGCCTAACCCTTCAATGGGATTCACACTTCTCCCTCATCATCCACCAGTACACAATAACCAAGCACATCATTAAACAGGACACACACTACACTACACACACACACAAACCACACACTCACACACACGTCATTGCACTTATCATTTGTACCTACAGTGTGCACACAGACACATCCGCTTTCAATAATGGGTACCCACACATACACACTATGCCCTTCACACACTCTCACCTTTTCAGCATGGATGACTATGTTGTGGTTGTAGGCCATCACCACTATGTCCTGTGGTTGAAACTGACTGACGTCAGCTGACATGTAGTAACTACCCCCAACAATCTGACCACGCCCATACTGGCAGAACGACCTGGCACAGTGCCACTTGTTGGGCCTGGAGGGAAGAGCAGACAAAACAGTGAGTGGAGACATTAATATATTTATTTATTCAACTCTTATTTTCAAGCTCATGAGTGATCAAGGATTCAGATTTGGAACATAAAGCTCATTTAATGCCCATCAGGACAGGAAAGAATCTGAGTGGTATACTACGAAGCAAGCTAGATCTACTCAGGCTTTTATAAAGCTAGCCAGCTTCAGTTCGCTTCACATTCCAGGTCAGCAGGGCTGGATCAAGGCATAAGCAACATAAGCGGTTGCTTAGGGATACTGGCCACTAGGGGGCCCCCGAATCCCCCAAAAAACTCATTTTAGGTGTACGTTAGAAATTTAGTTGTGCATCAGCAGTTTTTCTCTTGTTTTGTCAGTCACCGACAGTCACTCAATTAGCCATGTCAGCTAACAATTTTAGATTGGTAAATTAGTCTAGCCAGTTACCTAAACTTGTAGTAATCATGGCTGAATACCGACCGGGCACTCAGAACACGTACCCAGGGGCCCTGACCTCCAGTGGGCCCCCATTTGATTTTGTTGGTCACTCTCACGCAGATATCATTGACATGGCAAAATGTGTAGAATTGCAGAAAACTTGCTTTAAAACTGCAATATTTTCTCTATGCCCCAAGCCAAATGTGTAGAATTGCATGAAATTAACTTCTTTTTTTTATGTATCTCCGCTGTGAATAGGGGAGCCGCTTGGTGGGGGGGCCAGGTCAAGCTTCATCCATACTACACAGTGGATATTGCTCCTCTGCCTGGCACTAACTCTAGAAGGCTCGTAACTGCGCGTGCATGTCGCACATGGCTAGTCAAACGCCAAAATCTTCATTGAGACAATGCTGAAACATTAATCCATGAGCGAGTCAGTGCCACATTTTCATTTGTTCCAAAATCAAAGAAAGGTTATCTAGGCTTTTATAAATGCCGTGTTTATTTTATTACTTATCTTTAATGCAGTCTTTGGTGTGCTTTAGTGTGCTTATCAATGCATCTTTCTCCCACTCCTATCGCTCCTTCTATCTGTAGAACAGCTTGTTGCATTGTGGCCATATACATATAATCCATAGAAGGGTTTTGGAACCTCTAAACCTGGCAATTTGACTATTAAACTCATGGGTGCACTAGCAATGGCAGTCAGTCTTGACTTGAATGGGAACTGCCACTACACTCAGTGGACAGTTTTTTAGGTACACATATCTAGTACCAGGTCGGACCCCCCTTTGCCTCCAGAACAGCCTGAATTATTCGGGGCATGGAAACGTTGCTCAATTGGTATCAAAACATTCCCCACACCATTACACCACCGCCACCAGCCTGTACCGTTGACACCAGGCAGAATGGGGCCATGGACTCATGCTGCTTACGCCAAATCCTGACTCTGCCATCAGCATGACGCAACAGGAACCAAGGATGTTTTTCCACTCCTCAGTTGTCCAGTGTTGGTGCCGCTTCTTCTTTTTTTTAGCTGATAGGAGTGGAACCCATTGTGGTCGTCAGCTGCAATAGCCCATCCGTGACGAGGACCGATGAATTGTGTGTTCCGAGATGCAGTTCTGCACACCACTGTTGTACTGCGCCGTTTGTGGCCCGCCTGTTAGCTTGCACGATTCTTGTCATTCTCCTTCGACCTCTCATCAACAAGCTGTTTTCGCCCACATGACTGCCGCTGACTGGACGTTTTTTGTTTGTCGCACCATTCTCGGTAAACCCTACACACTGTCGTGCTGGAACCGAGGCTTGTTTGAGATGCTGCTTTTTCTACCAGCATACATGTAACTGCACCTGGAACCGACGATCATACCACGCTCAAAGTCACTTAGGTCACTAGTTTTGCCCATTCCAACGTTCAACAGTAACTGAATTCCTTGATGCCTGTCTGCCTGCTTTATATAGCAAGCCACAGCCACGTGACTCAATGTCTGTCGGAGCGAACCATTTTCATGAAGGGGGTGCTGTACCTAATAAACTGGCCACTGAGTGTATGTCTATTACAGTGTATGTCTGAGGTTGGTTGCAGCTGTCATTTGCCTTTTGCAAATGTCAAAATATAATCCTGTGAAAAACGTGCAGTTTGGAAAGCAAATTCTGTCATTACTAAATGTGTCGTGATAGGTATTTTAATGTTACACATTTTTTTACACACTAAAATATATTTTTTATAATAAAATATTTAATCAGTCCTTTTCCTCAAATGAAGGGGATGATGACACGATCTTTGCGAGAGGGAGGGAATCTGATTTCATTGGTCCTCAACTTGTGACAGACACTTCATTCAGGACAAATGGAGTTAGCCCTGAGTTATGCCGCATTCAAAACAACTGGGAACTCAAACATTTTTTTACTCCAACTGGGAAATATTGTTTTAGAACTGTCATTCAACTCGGAATTCCAAACTCGAGCACCGTTTATCGCCAGTGCTAACATGCGTCCTTTGACCCGATTGTGTCCACATGCTGATTGTGCCCACCTTTGCAGACAGGTGTAGATTATCAAAATACACATTATGATCTGATTGTGATCAGATCTGATTGTGATCAGATCTTCCTGCCCACCTGCGGAGGTAGTCAGGCACACATCGTGTCTGGATATCTCACAAGTGTAAATGGATCTGGACAGTGAAACCGTTTAAATCATCCTTATTCCGCCTAAAATCACTGACAGGTGGCACTATTGATCTATGACATCAACATGTATTAAAACAAACAAATCAATATTATTTTGAAAGAATATCTGTCAAATAATTTTCATACAGGGAGGTACCAGGAAATCTGGTCACAATGCGGACACAGTGGACAAATGAGAGACACGTTTTAATACCATGTGTAGATGCATATCTGAAAATGTGGGCACAATCAAAATGTGGACAAGATCAGGACACAGGACACATTTTAGCGCCAGGTATAAACAAAGCTAAAATGTCAGTTCACTTGTGGTTACAGTTGATTAATATTATGAAGAATTTGGCAGTAGAGATTGGACCAAGCCTCCCTGTCATATAAATGTTGATACCAAAGACTTACTCATAAATGTTGTTGTTTTTTTGTGTTTTTTTACATATTCACTTTATTATTTACAACATATTTTCTATGTAAGACAGAGAACAATATGAAAGTAAACACATTCATATTTCCTGATATATTTCACAATATTGTTTAATAATCATTTTGATTTGGGTTATTAGACATCCAGTAGCATCACAAAGTCCATAAACAAAGTCTTTAAAGCGATCGTTATAATAAAATGAAGTGGTGAGAATCACAGAGTCTCAGAGACACTCCATATTGTATGTTTATGGCTCTGAGGGAGCTCCTTTAGTTTTATATTCCCTCTTTGGCATTTTAGCACCAATGAGAGTTTCACTGCCTCGACACTGTCCAACACACAGGCCCCTCATATTGCCTATTAGAGCACTTTAGCAAAGACACTGGGGACGGGCTGGAGCCACAATGGCAGTTCATACATTCTGACAGTGAGACTTTACAGTAGACATCACCCACTGTTCTGGTTCATTATCTTGTTTGAGATGCTGCTTTTTCTACCAGCATACATGTAACTGCCACAGTCTCTAGCACCTTCTGGGTCATTCCACAAATACAGTGCCCTTTGATGTTTTAAGTAGAAATTGTGCTCCTATATTGATTTTTATAAGCCTGTTATATTAAATTAAGTGCCCTATAATATAAACCACATGATACATGTAATAAATCAGATATTTTATATAAATAAAGATTTGCTAAAGTGCCAAAAATCAGCATTTTGACATGTCCCACTTATAGGAAGATTTTAACCCACTTAACCCTTACGTTTTCATTATCATTGTAATGCCCTAGTTGTTCTGTTGCTTTGACAAAGTCATTTCTGAAGATTATTATTTATTTCATGTGATTAGGGATTCATTTACATTCCCTCATTTAAAGGACAAGTTCACTTTTTTTTGGTAATGGCATGTTATAAAAGTGTTCAGACACGTTTTTTTGCGATTTCACTTGGTTTTGAGAAACTTAACCCATCAGCAATAGACTTCCTTCCTCAGACTCGTTCTGCTGTATGGGGGCCCGAGTGTGAGCATGCCCATGTCATTTCAATGTGCGAGCATGCGCATGTCATTTCAATGTGCGAGCATGCGCATGTCATTTCAGTGTGCGAGCATGCCCATGTCATTTCAGTGTGCGAGCATGCCCATGTCATTTCAGTGTGTGAGCATGCCCATGTCATTTCAGTGTGCGAGCATGCCCATGTCATTTCAGTGTGCGAGCATGCCCATGTCATTTCAGTGTGCGAGCATGCCCATGTCATTTCAGTGTGCGAGCATGCGCATGCATTCTCGTTTCTCATATCACCACAATGGGAAGGAGAACAAAGGGCATGCTTGCACATGGAAATGTATCACTCGAGTCCAACAAAATGGAATATAATGTTTCGGATAAAGTTTGGAATTACACCATTTGTGTGTACAACATCTACACTGAGAGCTTTGACGTTTCTAAAATGACATATTTGGGTGTTTTTGGAGCCTTTGTTCATGTTTTATCCGTGGCCCCCATACTGCAGAACGAACCTGAGGAAGTCTATCGCTGGTGGGGGAAGTTTCTCAAACGCAAGTGAAATTGCAAAACAAGTGTCTGGACACTTCTATAAAATGCCATTTAAATCGAAAATGTTGATTTGGTTAAAAAAAAAGTGATCTTTAAAGGTCAACCCTGTTACTTTAACAACTCTTGTTTTAATAAGGTAAAACTATTTTTAAAATTATTTTTTCAAAAGAAACATTGGACATGTAAGAGTCAAATCATAGTGTAAAAGCAGGTGAGCTAGTTGTACTCTTTTTGTGGTAGAAAACTGAGCGTGTTGAACATAACTAGTCAACCATAGATAGATGGGCTAGAAATGTTTTAACAAGTTAAATTTTTTGGTTAAGCTTGCCTTCAATTGTCCTTCCCTGTTGCCCCTCAAGGGCACAGCGACAGATGTTTTAACTAGTTGGCTCTGGATTCGAACCAGCAACCTTTTGGTTACTGGCTCAGTACTCTTAACCGCTCATAACCACTAGGCTACCTTTCACTCAAGGTGTAGGAGCCTAGCCCTGGGTAGCTCCCGCTCCATTTAACCACCGCTTACCGTTGATGTTATTCTACCCAAACCCCCCCACTCACCTGGGTAACCCGTAGGAGTCCTTGTGGTGTCGGCTGAAGGGGGCCAGACAGGGGGGCTACATCCCCCTCCTCTCCAAACAGGCTTTGGGGGTCCCACCCCTGCTGCCTCCAGGAAGGGATCAAACAGGGGGTCCGCAGCCCCACCACCAGATCCCTCTGACCAGTAGGTGCTGGAACTGCTGTAGCGGGCTGACGAGTGGTACGAGGAAGAGGAGGAACGGCTGGATGAAGAGCTGGTCAGAGCCATGGTGAGAAGTGGTGTCTAAAACACACACACACTGAAACTACAACTCACTCAGTAAGATTATTTTACTACTAAGTTCTTGTCAACACACCAAGACAAAGCTGGTGGCTCTGTTGTCATTTAGAATCAGCCCAGGCACACTTCAGAAGTCAGTCATTCCTTTTTCCCACTGCACACACACTGACACTGAGCTCTCTGCTGTCTCTCTGGGTGTAATTTAACAAAGGCCCAAAGCATTCTGGGAAAGAGGCGTGCTGTGGCCCCAATGTGTAGCCGTCTTTTCTCCTTGCAAAGTGGTGTGTCCAGCGATGGTGCCGTGAATAACGGTAAGAGATAAGAAGTGGTGTGGCCAGCGATGGTGCCGTGAATAATAATAATATGCCATTTAGCAGACGCTTTTATCCAAAGCAACTTACAGTCATGTGTGCATACATTTTTACGTATGGGTGGTCCCGGGGATCGAACCCACTGCCCTGGCGTTACAAGCGCCATGCTCTACCAATTGAGCTACAGAGGACCACGGTAAGAGATAAGAAGTGAAACCCTCCTCACACACACATACTCAACCCTAAGTGACATAGAGATTAGTGAGCCAAGGGGTGTTTTAGATATGCGTTAGAGATAACAGAATGAGAACAACAGGTTGAAAAGGTTGTGGGAACATTGTGCGAACTTTGCTTTGTAACTGTCGTCTGACCATCATTACTCTTGGATGCTATGCTTATGCTTGTATGCACTTTATGCCAGTACTTTATGCTAGTACTTTATGCCAGTACAAAGCTGCTGACGTTTATTTGTATGTCTATTAACTGTTACATTAGCAGCTGGGATTACATTTGGAGAAATGTATTAATGTATATTATTATTTATTGAAATCATTCTATAAAATGTTCATGAAAACAAGTTAGTATCATAGCACTTATGGTATGTTCTATTGATTGAGAGATAAAAACGTTTTTTTCCTATAGGGAATGGCCTTTGTTTACGCCAATCCCCACTAGACAATGACAGGCAGTCAGTGTTCCTTTATGATTTAAAAAATAGCATTGTCTAGTTCCGTGTGTGTGTGTGTGTGTCCCAGTGTGCATGTGTATGTGTGTGCATGTGTGTTGTGGATGTTACAGGGGTGAGTTGAGTGAGTTCTGTCCTTTTCAGCAGTAGTAAAGGTTGGTCCAGAGACAGTAAATTGCTGTGTAATGAGCTGAGTTAATGGAAAAGCACATTATCAAATCAAATACATTCAGCAGCTTCTTGGAATCCTATGTGATTGTTAAGTGCTTCCCACAAACTCTACGACTTAATTCCCTCCTTCGAGCCAGGAAATCACACAATTATACCAAGTCAGGATTTCATTTTATTTTTGCAAAGAACATTAAGGATATTTTATTAAGAACTTCAAATTATGTCAGGTGCAGCAAACAAAAGCCAGTTCATTTTTTAAATCAAGTGGCAATATTCAAATTGTACATTCAGCCAAAAGAAAGAGAGAAAATAAAGAAATGAGAGAATGGTGATAAAATATGAAATATCTGAGGGATTAGAGTGGTGTTTGTGTGTGTGTGCCTTCTTGTGTGTGTGTGCTTTATTGTGTGTGAGTAATGGCAGAGATGGAGATTCACAGTTCTCAGTAAGAGGAGCAACAGGAAGAGGTGACATGGTACTTTCACTCTGGTTCTTATAGTTGTAGTCTTTGTTTCATGGTTATCTTGCTTCTGGCGAACAGTGGGAGACAGTGCTCTTGGTATATTGCATCTTTTCACGTATAAAGTTGCTGCATTTCCTTCATCGGCTCTGTGTATCAGTTGCATTCAGACAAGAGAATTACAGCAAAGTCTGTGTGTATGCAAGTGTGTTTTAATGTGTGTCTATGTGTCTGTGTGTTTTTAGATGCATGTGTGTGTGTTTTAGATGTGAGTGTGCCACGACATTACCTTAGTGTCAACTCACCGCTCAGCGCACAGGGAATTGTGGGTCATTTTAATTAAGCACTGCTGTGGCGGTAGAGGCTAATGTGGGTTAAACACAGCCCAATTCTCCTCTCCCAGCTTTACTCTCTAATCTGTGAAGATTACACTCTAGCTCTCTAATGAGACGTTTACAGCAGAATGCTGTTGCCTCCTAGTTCTGTATGCAGGCCCTGTAGTGTCTAGACGTTCAACAGAAAGCCTGTAGTCTCTAAATGTTCAACAGAAGGCCTGTAGTATCTGGATGTTCACCCTGTGGGTGTGGGGTGCTGAGGCAGTGACTCTCTCAGGCTCTGTCCAGGAAGCTAGGCTAGGGCGATGGGACCACTGCAGGCTGAATATCCATATTCTACAGTACATATCCACTCCTCCCACTCGCCACTGCCACTGTCTGTCAGAGGTTTTTTTCTAATGGCGATTTCCCGGCCGTTTCTATTACACACACACAAAGTCACACAGACAAATAAGTCACGCACACACACAACCACACACAGAGAATCTGGAGCAGCAGTGAGAACCTCATTCTGTGATAAGTGCCCAATGTCAGTGCTGGCCTGGAGCAGCAGGCCACCCACAGAACATGTTGCCTCTCTCTCTCTACAAACACACACACAAAGGACATGCCTCCCTTTCAAATCCATCTGTGCTGCACTAGGATAGAGACACTCATTCCCATTGGTTGACGCAGTATAAATCATAGGACATTGATCCAATCACAGGACAGTGGCGCCACCCCTTCACATCACCCGCCTCTTACAGCAACCATTAGCAGCTTTTGGGGGCAATTAACCTCAAAAGACTCATATTAGGACAGAGGGGGAAGGAGAGACAGGAAAGATAGAGACACATGGCAGGAGAGGATAAAAGAAAGAGAGAGATATACATCTTCCATTGCTCTACGTGTCCATCAGTTGTTTTTCATAATCGCTGGCTAATTGCCTGTCGGCAAAGGTAGCACTCAGCCCTGCCGTCCCCCAGTTACATAAGACAGGGCTGCTGTGAATAAGGACAGGGGAGGGAGGAAGGGAGAGAAGGAGGGATAGAAGGAGAGGGAAACAGACAAAGGGTGAAAGTGGGAGACAGGAGATGCGGGAGAAAAAGGGGCAGAGACAGAGAGGAGCATGGGATGAGAAAGGGGAGAGAAAATGAGACAGATGGAGAAGGAGCGGGAGACAGAGTGGGAAAGGGAGATGTAGAGGGAGACGGAGAGGTAGAGGGAGACGGAGCGGGAGAGGGAGATGTAGAGGGAGACGGAGAGGTAGAGGGAGAGGGAGAGGGAGACGGAGAGGGAGAGTGTGTGTGACAGCTGTGTGTGAACGAGATGCCCAGAACCAAGGTGCCCGTCACACACCACCAGGGGGGCACTTTCAGTGAGTGTGCCGTGCAGCCAGAATGGGGGGACAGAAAACAATGCGACACACGTCACTGCATCAGGACAAAATCACAACCTTGCCCCGGCCACAAACATCCCCTCTCTGTAATGTCAGTGAAAGGACAGTGACGCCGAGTGTCCCTCCAACTAGATAATACTCAAACCCTACAATCCTCTAAAGAACAGGACAAGCTGAAAACAGATGCAACAGGATCTAACCTTCCACAACTCTAGTTTCACATTTAACCCTTGACCTTGTCAAAGAGGAGGTCCACTACCATATGAGCAACTTTGTACAGATGTAATTGAGGCAGATAGACAAACAGTGCTCTGCTCACTGTTCCTTTAATTTAATTGAGTTGCTAATAAGTGAGAAAGTCATACCCCAAACAGTCTCGTCAACCATGATAAATGAATGCGCGTAACACTGCATTAGAATAGACAGCTTTACAAGACGCATTTTAGAAAAAAGACCCAGCTGTCATAGTGTCTTTATAGATATTGTGAATAGTTCTGTGTAGAACCATAATGTAAATGTCAGCATGTTGTGGATGTCAAGTGGATTTATAGCTCTGGCTCAATGGTGGGTTAACATTTGTCATTGGAAAGAATGAATGGAACTGACCTGACCGTATGAACAATCAGAACACAGGAGGTCAAAGGTTATAAATGAAGGCACAGCCGTAATGGTTCCCCCTGAGTTTCATTTGTGTTTCAGACTCGTTCAATCCACTAGTTGTTAGAGGTGTCATCATCAAATAATTGAGTTGTTTTGTTTCAGATCATGGTGCTAAGATGTATGATCCACCTCTACTTTTAAACATCTCTCTGTCCTAGTGGCAGAAAGTCTAAAAAAAACATTTTTAGTTTCCAAAAAGCGAGAACGGTAATTGGTCTGTTGATGTCCTTTCCAAAAGCACCATGTAGGCCAAGCCTTTCACCTTCAGTCAGAAGGCACCATGTAGGCCAAGCCTTTCACCTTCAGTCAGAAGGCACCATGTAGGCCAAGCCTTTCACCTTCTGTCAGAAGGCACCATGTAGGCCAAGCCTTTCACCTTCAGTCAGAAGGCACCATGTAGGCCAAGCCTTTTACCTTCTGTCAGAAGGCACCATGTAGGCCAAGCCTTTCACCTTCAGTCAGAAGGCACCATGTAGGCCAAGCCTTTCACCTTCAGTCAGAAGGCACCATGTAGGCCAAGCCTTTCACCTTCAGTCAGAACACTGCTATACTAAAACACTGTTTAAAGGGAATCGCTGCATTCGTTTTTTTTGGAGCGGACACACATGCAAGCTTGATGACCGTGTATTATTTTACCACGCACACACACACACACACACACACAGAGGCTTTCCTGAACAATCAGTGAAGGGTTGAAGAGGTGAGCTGAGCACTAATTCTGTGCTTTAATCGTGAATACATTTCCTTACACACGCAAGCACACACACACACACACACACACACAAGTTCGCTGAGATAGAGGATGAGTGAGCAGTGGCTTGTTGCGTAGGGCCGGGATATACTGACACTCTGAACCAAATGGGACTTCCTGAGTTGTATGAGTGATAGTCCCTCTGACCGAACCAATTTAAGGTTCCTCAGATCACCATGGCAATGGAATGATTTCGATTTATTTACAAAAAATGCCCTTTTCCTGACATCATTTGAAAAAGAATGGAAAGAGAATAAACGTGGAATTTTGCTTTAGGAGCAGCTTTGACAGGGAAAAAAATAAGAGCGATATAATTACAAAGAAAAGGAAACTTTTCTATTGAGGATCATGTCAATAACAAACCGTATCACAGTATCCTCTTTCAAAATTAAATAAACCTTTTTTTGTTCACATTTGTATTTTTTTCCCGGTATACTATATCACACAGTGATAACAAAGAAAGGAGAAATCTACAGCCACATTAGCTTCGTGCAAAAAACACATACACTGGCATGCCGCATGGGCAAAGATTAAAGCAAAACAACGCATACAAAAATATAGAAAATCTCCAATGCAACTCAAAACCTCACTGAAAACTATGTTTCTGTCTTTGTACAACAATTTCTCCACCAAACAGCATCTCTTTCACCAAAGGGTCACTTCTGGAACATTCTATTGGTGTTTTTGTCTTCGTTGTTTTTTAAGACAACCATTGGCCTTCCATATAGGAAACAATAGAACCAAAAACAAAATCTGGTAGCTATAGTATGTCATTATGATGGTTAGTCATAAAGATATTCGGAATAATTATAATAACAACAACATGTTGAATGATAGAAAACTAGTACAATAAAAGCATGTCATTTCTGTCAATCATTTGTGACAAATCTTTTTTTGTTTTTAAAATACATATTTCCTGTCACTTTTAAGACATTCCAGCGTTTGCTCATAACTGTTGGTGACAGGTTACATACGGTAGTTTGGCATACTCAGCAAGCCATGCCCAGAAGGATGCTAGGGGTCATGGTCCTCTGCTCAGACGGTGCATGCATCATCCAATGATTGTGTGCCACGTCATTGACCGTGCCGTCGGACACCAGATTGGTATAGCATATGATGTGGTTAGCTGATAGGTAAAATACCTATCCAGGCATTGTAAGATCTGGCATGCGTCAGCAACGCCTGGGCAGAGGAACGCGCCTAACATCTCTTGCAAAGGAGAGGAGGGGTTTCAGGTTTCAGGATGCAGTGGAACCTGTCCACCAGTGGGAAACACTGTATCTGGGTAGGGGCAGGGGAAGGGCGGGGTTATACAGAACAGCCCAAACTACAAACCGACGTGCTCAAGACCAGGTCAGCACACAAGTTCAGTTCAGCACTTGCAAACACATGCAGAGTTTTAAGATTCAGTCTTTTCCCTGTCAGTTGTGTCCCTTTTAGTTCTTAGCAGTTTCTCGCTTTCTTGTTGTGGGTGGGTGGAGCACTGAACCCCACTGGCCAATCCGTGTGCTTCTTACTGAAACCACAGACCAATCGTTGGGCTTCTTACTGGAGGCTGTGACAGCCAATCCAGCTCACCTGCTTCACATTGATAGAAAAGATTGTTTGGACGCCTCAAGACAAAAATATATTGATACATATCAAATCGCCAGGGGGGCAGGCGGGTAGGGGATTGAAATGTTGCGATCAGGTCAAGACAGAGGGGTTACACTGCAGTAAGAGTTCAAGTCATGAAAAAAACATGCAGAGGCCATGGGAGGGACGGAGAGATGGAGGGAGAGATGGACGGAGAGATGGAGGGAGAGATGGAGGGAGAGATGGACGGAGAGATGGACGGAGAGATGGACGGAGAGATGGAGGGAGAGATGGAGGGAGAGATGGAGGGAGAGATGGACGGAGAGATGGAGGGAGAGATGGAGGGAGAGATGGAGGGAGAGATGGAGGGAGAGATGGAGGGAGAGATGGAGGGAGAGATGGAGGGAGAGATGGAGGGAGAGATGGAGGGAGAGATGGACGGAGAGATGGACGGAGAGATGGAGGGAGAAACAATGGATGAAACAAAAATCAATGACAGGGGAGTCATTCGTTTCCCTGCTCTCTCTCCCTCTCCTCCTCCTCCTCCTCTTCCTCCTCTTCATCCTCGTCCAGAGACACCACTCCGGAGGAGGCTACGTCTGAGACCTTCCTGTGGGTGGCATAGTCAGGTGGGTACACCTCGCCATCTCCTTCTCTCTGGCACACGGTGCCCTCATAGTCTTTGCAGGGCGTATCGTCGTCCTCCCCGGGCGACAGGTAGGTCTCGGAGTAGGTCACAGAGTAGCAGGGCGATTCCTCCCCCCCCGGCCGGCCCCTTCCATCCCCCAGGCTATTGAAGTCCCCTCTCCCTCTAACACCCTGCCCCACCCTCTGGAGGCGGGCCAACAGCATCTCCTCCCCCCCTTGCAGGGCCGAGAGGATCTTGGCGGCCAGCTCGGCGGCATTACCGTGGTTGTTGCCGCAGTGATGGGTGAGATCTCGCAGTAAGGGATGTTGCTCATCCAAGCTGCAGAGGCTGGAGCAGAGGGTGTCTGTGGAGGTGGGGGAGGGCCCGTCTCCTCCTCCTGCCCCCTCGCAGCACGGCCCCCGCAGACCCAGGTGCTGACACACCTGACTGTGAAGAAGGTCCCTCAGGTAGGGGGGCACCTCTGGAGCCAAAGAGGGGGGAGAAGAGAGACAGTGAGTGTACTGAATGATCCTGCCTAATGTCTGACCATGCCTGACGAGGTCACGTAGTCAGGAAAAACTATGAGCCCTACTGATGAGAGACAATGTATTGTTATGGAATGACAGCAGACACGTTAAATAATGAAACTGACTTATCAGGCTAAATCTGGAAAGGGTGGAGGTTATAGGATTCAAGCTGATCCTAGATCTGCGCCTTTGGGGCAGCTTCTCAACCATATAGTGTTACGGAATAAAATACGTCATACTAAATTAAAATAAATGACATTATCAAGCAAAACAAAGCTGTCATATTTGGTGCAGTGGAGTAATCAATCAGCCTAAAAGCATTGGCATCCCCACAATAGATTCACACACAAACATACACACACACACACACACACACACACACACACACACACAGTAAATGTATAGTCCACTCACACAGCCAACAAACTCATATAGCAACCCCCACCCCCAGTCTGCAGCAAAGGAATCAAATTAAACTTGCAGGAGGGATATCAAATTGCGCCGGGGAACAACATTTTTTTAAATGAAAGTAGGGCACTGGGACAATAAGAGTTCCAGACAGCCTCGTCACCACACAGAGAGAGGAGACAGAGAGAGGTGGGGGGATGGGGAGAAAGGTACGTGCAGGGCCTGGAGGGTATAAAGCAGGGGAGGAATAAATGAAGGTATTAGAAAGGAGGACCATGCACTCTTCAGTGATACTCCAGTTGTAATAGGGTAGTTTTGGCTCAAATTTGGAAGTTAAAAAATGAAGTTGGTATCGTTAGATGTTTTGGAGGTGGTCTGATTATGTGTGTGTGTCTGTGTACAGTACCTGTGCTTTGTGTTGTGGGCTCGTTGGCGGGAATGAAGTCCTCATCATATGAGTCGTCATTAGAATCATCTCCGTCCACGGATGACCAGGCTCTCAGCTTTGCCTCCGCTATGGCAAACTGCTCCGCCACACCTGCACACACACACACATAGGTTAGACATCATATTCACAAACATTCAATACACACACTCACACATACAGGTTTGTACAGTGGGGGAAAAAAAGTATTTAGTCAGCCACCAATTGTGCAAGTTCTCCCACTTAAAAAGATGAGAGAGGCCTGTAATTTTCATCATAGGTACACGTCAACTATGACAGACAAAATGAGAAAACAAAATCCAGAAAATCATTGTAGGATTTTTAATGAATTTATTTGCAAATTATGGTGGAAAATAAGTATTTGGTCAATAACAAAAGTTTCTCAATACTTTATTATATACCCTTTGTTGGCAATGACACAGGTCAAACGTTTTCTGTAAGTCTTCACAAGGTTTTCACACACTGTTGCTGGTATTTTGGCCCATTCCTCCATGCAGATCTCCTCTAGAGCAGTGATGTTTTGGGGCTGTCGCTGGGCAACACGGACTTTCAACTCCCTCCAAAGATTTTCTATGGGGTTGAGATCTGGAGACTGGCTAGGCCACTCCAGGACCTTGAAATGCTTCTTACGAAGCCACTCCTTCGTTGCCCGGGCGGTGTGTTTGGGATCATTGTCATGCTGAAAGACCCAGACACCTTTCATCTTCAATGCCCTTGCTGATGGAAGGAGGTTTTCACTCAAAATCTCACGATACATGGCCCCATTCATTCTTTCCTTTACACGGATCAGTCGTCCTGGTCCCTTTGCAGAAAAACAGCCCCAAAGCATGATGTTTCCACCCCCATGCTTCACAGTAGGTATGGTGTTCTTTGGATGCAACTCAGCATTCTTTGTCCTCCAAACACGATTATTTTTTCTCAATTTGTCTGTCATAGTTGACATGTACCTATGATGAAAATTACAGGCCTCTCTCATCTTTTTAAGTGGGAGAACTTGCACAATTGGTGGCTGACTAAATACTTTTTTCCCCCACTGTATTTGTATTTATTATGGATCCCCATTAGCTGCTGCCAAGGCAGCAGCTACTCTTCCTGGGGTCCGGCAAAATTAAGGCAGTTATACAATTTTAAAAACATTACAATACATTCACAACAGATTTCACAACATATTAAGGGTGTGCCCTCAGGCCCCTACTCTACTACCACATATCTATAATACAAAATCCATGTGTGCGTGTGTGTATAGTGTGTATGTTATCCTGTGTGTGTATGCGTGTGTCTGTGCCTATGTTTGTGTTGCTTCACAGTCCTCGCTGTTCGATATGGTGTATTTTTATCAGTTTTTTTCTATCTGATTCTACTGCTTGCATCAGTTACCTGATGTGGAATAGAGTTCCATGTAGTCATGGCTCTATGTAGTACTGTGCGCCTCCCATAGTCTGTTCTGGAGTTATGGAATGTGAAGAGACCTCTGGTGGCATGTCTTGTGGGGTATGCATGGGTGTCTGAGCACAAGTTTTTCCAAAACTTTACTAAGGGTTGGTAACAGGCTGACTGGTCGGCTATTTGAGCCAGTAAAGGGGGCTTTACTATTCTTAGGTAGCGGAATGACTTTTGCTTCCCTCCAGGCCTGAGGGCACACTTTCTAGTAGGCTTAAATTGAATATATGGCAAATAGGAGTGGAAATATAATCTGCTATTATCCTCAGTAATTTTCCATCCAAGTTGTCAGATTCCAGTGGCTTGTCATTGTTGATAGACAGAGATAATCAGGTTAGACATCATATTCACAGAAATTCATGCTTTTTTGATTGACAGGTCCTTTCTGTGGAAGACAGAGTACAGGGATAGACAGCAAGGTTCTAAACCGGAGAGGTCGTAGATCATACAAACATATAAACATGTCACCTGGGTATGTATGCAAACACTGCAAATAATTCACAAATACAACACACAGGTAGAGTGCATTCGGAAATTGTTCAGACCCTTTGACTTTTTCCACATTTTGTTTCCCTCATAAATCTACACACAGTACCCCATAATGACAAAGTAAAAACAGGTTTTTAGACATTTTTGAAAATGTATAAAAAATTAAAAACGGAAATACCTTATTTACATAGGTATTCAGACCCTATGCTATGAGACTCAATTGAGCTCAGGTGCATCCTGTTTCCATTGATCATCCTTGAGATGTTTATACAACTTTATTGGAGTCCACCTGTGGTAAAATAAATTGATTGGACATGATTTGGAAAAGCACACACCTGTCTATATACAGTGAGGGAAGAAAGTATTTGATCCCCTGCTGATTTTGTACGTTTGCCCACTGACAAAGACATGATCAGTCTATAATTTTAATGGTAGGTTTATTTGAACAGTGAGAGACAGAATAACAACAACAAAATCCAGAAAAACGCATGTCAAAAATGTTATACATTTATTTGCATTTTAACGACGGAAATAAGTATTTGACCTCCTATCAATCAGAAAGATTTCTGGCTCACAGGTGTGTTTTATACAGGTAACGAGCTGAGATTAGGAGCACACTCTTAAAGGGAGTGCTCCTAATCTCAGTTTGTTACCTGTATAAAAGACACCTGTCCACAGAAGCAATTAATCAATCAAATTCGAAACTCTCCACCATGGCCAAGACCAAAGAGCTCTCCAAGGATGTCAGGGACAAGATTGTAGACCTACACAAGGCTGGAATGGCCTACAAGACCATCGCCAAGCAGCTTGGTGAGAAGGTGACAACAGTTGGTGCGATTATTCGCAAATGGAAGAAACACAAAATAACTGTCAATCTCCCTCGGCCTGGGGCTCCATGCAAGATCTCACCTCGTGGAGTTGCAATGATCATGAGAACAGTGAGGAATCAGCCCAGAACTACACAGGAGGATCTTGTCAATGATCTCAAGGCAGCTGGGACCATAGTCACCAAGAAAACAATTGGTAACACACTACGCCGTGAAGGACTGAAATCCTGCAGCGCCCGCAAGGTCCCCCTGCTCAAGAAAGCACATATACAGGCCCGTCTGAAGTTTGCCAATGAACATCTAAATGATTCAGAGGAGAACTGGGTGAAAGTGTTGTGGTCAAATGAGACCAAAATCGAGCTCTTTGCCATCAACTCAACTCGCCGTGTTTGAAGGAGGAGGAATGCTGCCTATAACCCCAAGAACACCATCCCCACCGTCAAACATGGAGGTGGAAACATTATGCTTTGGGGGTGTTTTTCTGCTAAGGGGACAGGACAACTTCACCGCATCAAAGGGATGATGGACGGGGCCATGTACCGTTAAATCTTGGATGAGAACCTCCTTCCCTCAGCCAGGGCATTGAAAATGGGTCGTGGATGGGTATTCCAGCATGACAATGACCCAAAACACACGGCCAAGGCAACAAAGGAGTGGCTCAAGAAGAAGCACATTAAGGTCCTGGAGTGGCCTAGCCAGTCTCCAGACCTTAATCCCATAGAATATCTGTGGAGGGAGCTGAAGGTTCGAGTTGCCAAACGTCAGCCTCGAAACCTTAATGACTTGGAGAAGATCTGCAAAGACGAGTGGGACAAAATCCCTCCTGAGATGTGTGCAAACCTGGTGGCCAACTACAAGAAACATCTGACCTCTGCGATTGCCAACAAGGGTTTTGCCACCAAGTACTAAGTCATGTTTTGCAGAGGGGTCAAATACTTATTTCCCTCATTAAAATGTAAATCAATTTATAACACTTTTGACATGCATTTTTCTGGATTTTTTTGTTGTTATTCTGTCTCTCACTGTTCAAATAAACCTACCATTAAAATTATAGACTGATCATGTCTTTGTCAGTGGGCAAACGTACAAAATCAGCAGGGGATCAAATACTTTTTTCCCTCACTGTAAGGTCCCACAGTTGACAGTGCATGTCAGAGAAGAAACCCAACCATGAGGTCGAAGGAATTGTCCATAGAGCTCAGAGACAGGATTGTGTCAAGGCACAGATCTGGGGAAGGGCAAAGGGTGGCTACTTTGAAGAAATGCAGTTAACTCTAACTCTATTGAACTTATCCTCTGCAGCAGAGGTAACTCTGGGTCTTCCTTTCCTGTGCCGGTCCTCATGAGAGCCAGTTTCATCATAGCGCTTGATGGTTTTTGCGACTGCACCTGAAGAAACTTTCAAAGTTCTTGAAATGTTCCGTATTTACTGACCTTCATGTCTTAAAGTAATGATGGACTGTCGTTTCTCTTTGCTTATTTGAGCTGTTCTTGCCATAATATGGACTTGGTCTTTTACCAAATAGGGCTGTCTTCTGTATACCACCCCTACCTTTTCACAACACAACTGATTGGCTCAAACGCATTAAGAAGGAAAGAAATTCCACAAATTAACGGTTAGAGCGTTGGGCCAGTAACTGAACCGTCGCTAGTTCAAATCCTCGTGCTGACAAGATCGAAAATCTGCTGATGTGCCCTTGAGCAAGGCACTTAACCCTAATTGTTGATAATGACCACTCTCTGAGGGAGTCTCAGGGAGAGTTGGGATATGCAAAAAACACATTTCCAATTCCCACGTGTATTAATACACACTTGTACATGAAATAGGACAAATATAAGCACCCACCAAATGATTATTTTACTACACACACACAGGGGACACGGTGACCGTGGGTTTTCTCTGTGGCTGAGGTGACTCGGCATGTGACAGAGCCAGAGAGAGGAGCTGACCAATCACCACCAATCACTGTCACCAGCTAGCCAATCACAAATGACCTGTTTCTCTCAGCTGCACCAATGGCCTTCCTTTCCTCATTCCTCTCCTCTCTTTTGTATTCTATCCAATCCCTCTCTTTTCTCATTCCTCTCTTCTCGTGTATTGGTCATCTCTCTCCCTTAGCAACGCACCTTGTGTTCCTCTCCTTTCCTCATTCATCTCATTTTCCTTTGCATTTCAATCTCCTTCTTTTTCAACTTATTTCGTTTTCATCGCACTCTCTCTTTCTCTCCTCACCCCTCTCATCTCATTTCAATGTAAATTTTCTCTCTCTATTTCCCTCTCCCCTGTTCTCTGCAGTCATGCGTTCTGTATTAATGTGTTGATTCACACAGAGATCAATTCTACCATTCATATTCTACTGTGGCTCAGCCCTAAACTCAGCCTTCACACACAGGAAGGCCCGTCCTCCGACACATACCACTAGTCTCGTTCTTTACATTTCTGTTCCTCATTGTCTTTCTCCATCTTATACACTCAAGGTTTACATCCATTCTGCATACACGTGTGTGTGTGCGCTATGTTCCTGCAGAGATTGGCTCTTCTCGCATGCAGACATGTTTAGACCAGCACACTCCCAGAACACTTTGATGGCCTCTACAGAGTAAACCCATGGACCTGGCTCCAACTGAACTCAATGTGAAAATCAGCATATTTCACAGATGATGGCAGAGGGCAAACACTGCAGTTTCTCTGGACCCCCCCCACACACACACACACACACAGTAACATTTTACACACTCTCACACATACAAACACACACTGAAAATTACACTCTTCTATACACACTCTCTCTATCACACTCACACAGTCTAAAGTGTGAAATAAGCTCCTTTAAGTGTTGGTCAGGGCTGACAGCCAGACTCCTGCAGGGGGAGAACCACTGTCCAAGAATGTGTGTGTGTGTGTGTGTGTGTGTGTGTGTGTGTGTGTGTGTGTGTGTTAGAGAGAGAGGCCGAGACGGAGATGTGTGTGTGCTGGCACGGGCTGGTCCATCAATAGGACAACCCCACATGGACACAACCACCACTGTACCTCCCATTCAGCTGGCTTAATCTATCATGAGAGCCAGCAAACAGACAGACACACACACACACACACACACATACATATCATATACAGTGCATACATAGGGGAAGGGGATAGAAGTGTTTGCATGCCTGTATGTGTGTAAAGGGGGCATATTGGGTGGAGAGGAGAGGAGAGGAGAGGAGAGGAGAGGAGAGGAGAGGAGAGGAGGGACACAGAGAAAAGCGCTCAGTCACGCCGGCACTAGCCAGGAGCAGAACCTTACTGTGCAAATTAACCTTGAGAGGCTGCACTGCAGCGAGGGAGGGAGAATGGCGAGAGAGAGGGTGAAAGACAGAGAGGAATGAGGAGAGAGAGGGTGAAAGACAGAGAGGAATGAGGAGAGAGAGGGTGAAAGACAGAGAGGAATGAGGAGAGAGAGGGTGAAAGACAGAGAGGAATGAGGAGAGAGAGGGTGAAAGACAGAGAGGAATGAGGAGAGAGAGGGTGAAAGACAGAGAGGAATGAGGAGAGAGAGGGTGAAAGACAGAGAGGAATGAGGAGAGAGAGGGTGAAAGACAGAGAGGAATGAGGAGAGAGAGGGTGAAAGACGAAGAGCGAAGAGCGAAGGAACGAGGGACCTAGAATGGGTAGAGAGATAGACGGAGACAAGGTAAAAGAGAGAGGGATAGGGAGACAGAGTGAAAGAGAAAAAGAGGGAGGCAGACAGGGACAGAGGAAAAATGAGTGGCATAGAAAGAAGGGGACAAAAAAACTGAGAGAAAGAGGAACATTTCACAACATTTTAATACCTAAGTCATTGGTGCAAAAAACATTCTCAGTCAACTTACCTGTTAAAGTAAAACTAAATGATCCTAATGATAAACAAGGTAGGCCTACTGACCTGCAGCGAAGCGTGCCTCCTGTTCTCCCTCAGTGAGATCAGAGTAGTTGTTGAAGTCAGACTCCAGAGCTGTGGGGGTGTCAGTGGGCTTACACCAGCCCTTCCACTCTATCAGGTGGGCCACCCTGCCCTGGGCCATGCCTGTAGGCCGCGTCACATGGTCCTTCATCGCCTGGGAGATGCCTAGAGGTCAAAGATTAGAGGGCAAGGGTCACATACATGTAAAGTATAAAGACTATAGCAGGCAGGCTTTGTTTTTGTTTTGTGTGTGTGTGTGTGTGTCTGTGTGTGTCTGTGTGTGTGTGTGTCTACGTGCGTGTGTTTGCGTTCGGGCGCAATGCTCGTATTTACCATGTAATGAAGATCTGGCTAACGCCGCAATCTCTTGAATGGTAAGTGCTCTTCTCGATTTTGGTAACATTTCAACGGTGTCTTCAACATTTACCTGTGAAGGAAAAAACAAGCACTAGTAAAGAATGACTCATACACTACATTAATGATGACAAGCAGTATAGGCTATTATACAGATGCACTCTATATGCTATGACTACCAAGAAATCCATTCAAACTGATCTAAAAGAGCACTCATGTTTTTAAGGAAGAGAAAATACCTCTGTTTTCATTGCTTTTACACACACGCACACGCACACACACACACACTGCATCAAAGATATGAAGGGCCATTGCAAGATTATTATGATGAAACGACAGAACAACCCCCCTCCTCTCTACTCTACTCCCTTGGTCTGGTCTATCCCTCCTCTCTACTCTACTCCCTTGGTCTGGTCTATCCATCCTCTCTACTCTACTCCCTTGGTCTGGTCTATCCCTCCTCTCTACTCTACTCCCTTGGTCTGGTCTATCCCTCCTCTCTACTCTACTCCCTTGGTCTGGTCTATCCATCCTCTCTACTCTACTCCCTTGGTCTGGTCTATCCATCCTCTCTACTCTACTCCCTTGGTCTGGTCTATCCATCCTCTCTACTCTACTCCCTTGGTCTGGTCTATCCCTCCTCTCTACTCTACTCCCTTGGTCTGGTCTATCCATCCTCTCTACTCTACTCCCTTGGTCTGGTCTATCCATCCTCTCTACTCTACTCCCTTGGTCTGGTCTATCCATCCTCTCTACTCTACTCCCTTGGTCTGGTCTATCCCTCCTCTCTACTCTACTCCCTTGGTCTGGTCTATCCCTCCTCTCTACTCCCTTGGTCTGGTCTATCCATCCTCTCTCCGCCCTTGGTCTGGTCTATCCATCCTCTCTACTCTACTCCCTTGGTCTGGTCTTTCCATCCTCTCTACTCTACTCCCTTGGTCTGGTCTATCCATCCTCTCTACTCTCCGCCCTTGGTCTGGTCTATCCATCCTCTCTACTCTACTCCCTTGGTCTGGTCTATCCATCCTCTCTACTCTACTCCCTTGGTCTGGTCTATCCATCCTCTCTCCGCCCTTGGTCTGGTCTATCCATCCTCTCTACTCTACTCCCTTGGTCTGGTCTATCCCTCCTCTCTACTCTACTCCCTTGTTCTGGTCTATCCATCCTCTCTACTCTACTCCCTTGGTCTGGTCTATCCATCCTCTCTACTCTACTCCCTTGGTCTGGTCTATCCATCCTCTCTACTCTACTCCCTTGGTCTGGTCTATCCATCCTCTCTACTCTACTCCCTTGGTCTGGTCTATCCCTCCTCTCTACTCTACTCCCTTGGTCTGGTCTATCCCTCCTCTCTACTCTACTCCCTTGGTCTGGTCTATCCATCCTCTCTACTCTACGCCCTTGGTCTGGTCTATCCATCCTCTCTACTCTACTCCCTTGGTCTGGTCTATCCATCCTCTCTACTCTACTCCCTTGGTCTGGTCTATCCATCCTCTCTACTCTACTCCCTTGGTCTGGTCTATCCATCCTCTCTACTCTACTCCCTTGGTCTGGTCTATCCATCCTCTCTACTCTACGCCCTTGGTCTGGTCTATCCATCCTCTCTACTCTACGCCCTTGGTCTGGTCTATCCATCCTCTCTACTCTACTCCCTTGGTCTGGTCTATCCATCCTCTCTACTCACCCCTTGGTCTGGTCTATCCATCCTCTCTACTCTACGCCCTTGGTCTGGTCTATCCATCCTCTCTACTCTACTCCCTTGGTCTGGTCTATCCATCCTCTCTACTACTCCCTTGGTCTGGTCTATCCATCCTCTCTACTCTACTCCCTTGGTCTGGTCTATCCATCCTCTCTACTCTACGCCCTTGGTCTGGTCTATCCATCCTCTCTACTCTACTCCCTTGGTCTGGTCTATCCATCCTCTCTACTCTACTCCCTTGGTCTGGTCTATCCATCCTCTCTACTCTACTCCCTTGGTCTGGTCTATCCATCCTCTCTACTCTACTCCCTTGGTCTGGTCTATCCCTCCTCTCTACTCTACTCCCTTGGTCTGGTCTATCCATCCTCTCTACTCTACTCCCTTGGTCTGGTCTATCCATCCTCTGTACTCTACTCCCTTGGTCTGGTCTATCCATCCTCTCTACTCTACTCCCTTGGTCTGGTCTGTCAATCCTCTCTACTCTACTGCCTTGGTCTGGTCTGTCAATCCTCTCTACTCTCCTTCCTTAGAACGGTCTGCCCATCCTGTAAAGTCACACCGCAGACATTGTATCTGGTGTTGACACGCGCTTTTGTTCGCCATCGCTTTTTATAGCCTAACTTGGTCCACGTGTTTATAATGTCGACAGCTAGCTGATCCCACGTCAAGCTAAGCTTGCGCATTGCTAATTCATGACGGTAGAACGAAATGACAGTTTTTGGGGCGCTCTAAATACTGAAACGTTTTGAAACAGCCCTGAGGCAGGGGCTCTGCGAGCTCAGATGTTCCCGCGCTGGCGATTGTCACCACTACCGAGAGGCGTGATAATCCTCTAGCGCCGCAGAGGAGAGAGACCCGAGCTCTCACATCACTTTAGAAAATCGGGGAGATATGACATGCCTTCGAGTTTCACATGACCCCAGGCGCCACTGCACTTTACAACGCCGTCACACCTCCTTCTACCTCTTCACCCACTCTCCCCTACTGCCCTACTGAACGCGAGCTGGGAGCTCGGAATGGCGAAGGCATCGGCGGCATTCATCCCCACACAGACGGGTGAAGATGATGGCACTCTTGTGCTTCACATGCACGGACACACACACACATCCCTTCTGTAAAATAACGAGGACATGCCCGGTGTTTTACTGACAAGCCATGGGCTAATCTGGCACAGTCTAGTGAACAGAAAGCAAGGTGCCGAGGTTGCCATTACTCAGTTTAAAATCCGAGACTCGCCTGTGGCATTCGCTGTCGTTTCTGTTGAACCATTCATTTACCATAAACTCTCTATGGTGACAACAGTTCTATGTAGCATTCTCAACACAGAAAAATAAACGAAAACATCAACAGCACCGGCACCGGCAGTAGGCTATATATTTATTGAGTAATTGGCTTTCCGCGTATCTGTTCGGTGTATTGAACTCCCGGTCGCCAAAGCTGCAGACGCAATGCCACAGGTTTCATAAGAGAACCGACAAAGATATCGCCGTCGAACAGGAATTTATTTACAACTACTGCCCTTATGTTAAGATTAATTAAATAGAGAAAATATTATATTAAAGTTCAATTTGCCAAAATAAACTAGGATGGCCCAAAAGGTTGCAAAACAGGTGCCAGAGTGACGTGCATATAGCGACAGGGAGACACAGCAATGCCCTACTACAGGCTTTTCAACACTGGACAGCTCTACTTTAGTTCCTTTGAATTGAATACGCTGAATATGAGGCATTTCCGCAAGTAGGGTATGCTGTAAAATGATATCACAAAAACAAACACTGGCTACACGCACACAGACACCCACATACACACACGCAAAGATTGCATGCAATAATAGGCTTCCATAGCAACAAAGTCATTGGCATCAGTGAAATGTAGGCTAATACCAGTGTTCCTTCATCCGTGACAACGCCCCTTGTTTTCTCGCAGAAGAGCAGCTTTTCCATAGAAAATAGGATGCAAATCGAATCCCTCTTCTCGAACATGCCACGCTGCTGCGTGTGTTTGCGGAGCTCGCCTCCTCGCGACCCTATGCCTGTGTGCTTCGAAAACGGTTATCCTTTGCTCAACTTTCCACTAAAGGAGCATTGCTATAGCAACTGATCACCAAGGAGCAATTTCTCTCAGGATACGTGGATCTGTGATTCGTAGATGACGTCACATGCACCACCGATGGCCACAATACCGCTTCTTTGCTGCTGCAACCCCCCGTCTTTTACTCCTATTCTCAATCTAGTTATACGTTCATATGTTCCTCTGGAAGACCAAAGCCTCAAATGCTTTTTATAGGTTTCAGAGGCGACACTGTCTGTCTACAAACAGATGCGACATCTATATTGCTTGTTGAACGTGGAGAGAGGACGGGCCGACACGCGAGCACCCGCGGAGCATCAGTCTGGCAATGGGCACGCACGCACGGCTCTGCGACAGTGCCTGAAGGGTCACCAAGCGGCAAACAAGCATAATGACCCTGGCCGTTCTATTCCAACGCCGAGATATTTAATAGAGCCGTGTAGAGAGGAGAGAGAGGAATATTTTGGCGGTGCTAATCATCTCCTCGTTCCTGCAGCCTGGCTCATTGCGAAATCCAGATGGTGCGCGCTGATCGATAAAATGAGATGAGTCGGATTTATCATTAGCTTTGAGTGAATTATTCCAGCAACCTGCTAACTTCTATTTACTTCTTTATAGCCTGCAGAAGACTGTCAATAGAGAGAGATAAAATGGATTAAATGAGATAGGCATATATAATCTGTGAGCCGGTTCATTGCATAATTGTTTCCACCTCTGGATAGGCCTATACCTAAAATTGATTAGATATTGCCAAATCGTTAGAAAATTGTGCCAGTCAGTAAATAATATTAATACATTGATTTTGTATTGTAGATATGTGATAGTAGAGTAACAGCAGCACCTGCTCAGGTTGAATCAAACCAACCCAATGTCAACGTGGCACTGCGGCCAACCTCCGGGTACAGAGAAGCCAGGCAGTCAGTCAGAAGAGGTGAAGCCTACACAGTAAATGAGACTGCAGCATTGGCCGCCGAGCCGCTGCCGACCCAACCGTCCAACTCTCCGTAGTAGAGCTGTTTAATTGCATTTAGGCCAAGGCAAAAAGGCATTACATTCAGTGCCATTGAGATTCCCATTTGAAAGCTGCATTAAAAATTAATTGCTAATTACTTTGAATGACTTCATATAATAATTAGAAAACTAACTGGTGAACATTTAATGAAAACCAAAATGGAGGAACCCAAAGTGGGAATCACTCGTTAACGACTTGGACGGCTTAGTTAATTAGGTAATTATTAAACCAGAAAAGGTTGAGAAAATAATGTTCTGCTTCACATCGCGAATTACTACTGACTTCGAAGAGAACTCAATTCAGAGCTAGGCTACTGTCAGCTTTGATTATTTGGGTGCCCCTGCGGTCTATAATGGGCGATCCCATTGCATTAGACAAAATATAAGCTACACTTAAACGAGCAACACGGAGGTTTATGTAATTGTAGGCCTATTCCAAATAGGCTACTGCGGTTAACACACATAAACATATTGGTGAAACAAATGCTCAGTTCAGAACTGCTGCTTTAGGCTGATGGAAAATGATGTAAACGCACCCATTATAACAGCGATGAACAATGATGTTCCACCTCATGCAGCGCATTATCGAGTAAACAGTATAGGCCTAATCAATTAGCATTCCTCCAGTGCAAACATCTCCTGTGATAGAGGGTCGCGCATGAATGCTCTGTGTATGATAGCTGTTAGCTGGGCGGCAGGGCCAGGGGACTCGGAGGTGTCAAGTAACTATGTGTGGACCGAGACAAAAAAAGGGTCAAACTGTGAGAATCAGCACCTCGCAGTGGTCGTGTCCCTAGTGGCGCGTGGAGATGAGTCTGAGAGCTAAGCAGGTCCGCGTGTTCCCCAAGAGTCCACGCGCAAAGTAGGACCGTCGACCGCAACTGTCGAAGGGAGAGAATTTATAGGTGAACAAAAATCACCATGCCAACCATTCCTCGAGAGGGACTCAGCAGCCACTGCAGGGGCTAACCCAGAGGGAGCGTTTAGAATGCCTCAATGTAGTGTCTCTTAGATAAGGCCGATTATTAACCACAGTTAAAACCTATTTAGAATAGTAACGCAAACGCCAGGGTCCACTTGAAGTGAGATACCACGGGGGCTATGGGAGGGGGGCTGTCCTCGTCCACTTTGCAGTCATGCTACGTCATGCAGGCAAGGCTCTTATGTCGTTTGTATTTTTTTCCAACACAGACTAAGCTATATGGAGGTCCTGTGTAGAGGGGGCCAGTTACCATCCCTGCTAATCAAATAAAGCAGAGAATATAATATGCCATCGCTTTACGAAAACACACATTTTATTTTCCACCCAAACACCCCTCCAACTGGCTGCATGCACTTCAACCGCCGTCCATTATGAGTGCCAAGGCACTAACCAATAGGCCCAAATGGAAAAAGCCTATGGGCACGTCGTGCTCTAGTGAGCTCAAATGGCACCATTCCTTCAGACAGTTTCCTCAGGCTGGAATTGGCACTGCGCAAAAACCTAACTGACCAACACTCCAGAGAAATAGTCCGAATTGGTCTTGTTATTTCATAGCAACACAATCTCACACTCAATTAGTGTAAATATGTACAAAAGGTATTTCTGCAGATTTCGTGCGTTTTTGTGTGGCTTAATTCGTGTGAAAATACACACATTTATGTGCGACTTCATTCGTAGGAAAAGACGCACATTTCCGTGCGACTTCATTCATAGGAAAATGAATTTTTGGGGGGCAAACTTCGGAACAATCTTGGAGCAATGCATTTTGGGCAATGGTGTTCTACACTGCCTTTTTTGTGTCCCACATTTATTTATACAAAATAACAAACGTGTTACCCCAATATTTTTAATCACCCAGGTTGTCACCGAAATACTTATGATATAATAGTAGCCTTACTTTTTTATTTTATTTTTATTATTGCCACTGCTGTTTTCTATGCTTGTTTTTGCTTAATACTTTGGGATACTGGTGCTATGTTTTTTTGTGGTATCAATTAAGGTATTTGATTGTGGAATAGGGATACATTTTCATGATGGATAATGAATTTATCAATAAATATGGGGAAACAGAAGACCTTAAAAAAAATCTGTTTGGTTTAATTTCCCCTGGTGCAACTGCATGGTAATTGCACCTACAACGAGTCTGGACTGTGATCAATTAAGCCATATCAATGCAGTTAAACAGGTTAATGTAAAATAATGAATTATGTTGGCTTACACTTATGGCACTTCCAAGGCCGTTTCATGATGATTATTACGGTCGTGTCAATCATGTTATATACTTAGGCTATTGTAACAAGGCATATGCCAGCATTGTAGGCCTACTGCCGCTGCCCAGAGACCTACTAGGCTTTCATGGCAACGGCCCTTAGTGCTCACTTTGCCACGTGTGAGCCCTGGTTAGAGTCCCTGTTGCAGCTTTCACTTTCTTCTGCTACACTGGTGGCAGCATTTGGGATCATGTCCAGCTCACATCTAGTTATGTGATCTAGTGGAGGGAAGCATTCTGTTTTTCAACATTGTGTTGGGTGTAATTACATTGATATTTCTAGTGAACAATGGATAAGCAACAATGGGCATGACGGATAGAAGTAGTCACTACAGGTGTGATCAAGCCTTACATCAAAGTTGCCTGAAGCTGAATGGAAAATGCTATGCCCTGACCAGTTATTCAGAAGAAAATCCTCTGTGACTGTCTAATTTACAATGGCGACCTATCATTCAGGGCAGCTAAAAATAAAACAATAAAAATGATATGTTTTGTGGGGAGGTGTTGCCTGTTTTGCATGTTATTTTGGCAATAATGTTTGCAAACAATGTACAAGAAAATCATTGAGTTAATAAAGCCGCATACAAACATGGTCTCTTTTTTGCTTTCTTGAGTAAGGCAGCTCCAAAATGCAGGTGTTTCAGCCTAGCTCAGTGCTTTCTGTGGTGGTGGGGCAGCCAGCGGAAAATACGGAGCGTAGGGGTTGGTAATGTTCTCTAGTTGCTCTGTGATTGGCTCAGTGTTCTGTCAATCATGGGGACACTAAGTCACTGCTAAATCTAAGGGTAGAGCTCGAAAATTCAAGCTTCCTGGGTGCTGCCATAGAGTTACATTAGAAGTGCCTATCCAAGAAGGCTCAAGGTCATTGGCCACAGATAAAATGACGTCAAATCACATTATAGCTACAGTAGCTTTGATTGGACTGATCATGTCAACATCATACTTTCAAAATCTTAGCTAGCAGTCATCATCATGAATCAAGTCGACAATCTACTGGCAAATCATTTTTAATCCTTGTCATATGAAGATAGATAATGAAGAGAAATTATAGATAAAACGTATCGGTGCTCATCGGCCATTGGACATAAACATTACACAACAAGTTGGAAATCGCAAATTCAACATTGAGTGGTTTGGAAGGAATCAGTGGCTAACTACAAGCATTGCAAATCAATCACTAGCCTGCTATTCAGTGGAGTGGCTGTGTGGTCCCAATTCTGGGTTTAAGGGTCTCTTTTCCAAGCTTAAAATGATAAACATTCAACATTGGCCATGTTGTCAATCCAGCATGATTTCTGCCATGTTCAAAACAACTGTTAACTCGGAACTGGTAAATCTGACATCAGTGAGTTCAAGACAACTGGGAACTTGGGAAAAACGAGCTCCGACTGGGAAAATATGTTTTGAACAGTCATCCAACTCGGAATTGTAAGTCAGGAACTCGGGCCTCTTTCTAGAGCTACGACCAGAAGATCACTGACGTCATCATGATCCGACCTTGTTTTTACTGAGCTCCCAGTTGTCTTGAAAGCACCATAAATCCAGAGAATGCCAGACTTTGATGACAAAGTTTGACTGCCGCGCCACCTTCCTGTTCAAGTCAGCACAGCACAACAAGGTGAGTCCAAAAATGTGTTGTACGCTGCTGCCAGGTGTGTAGCAGTGGTGTTGGGACTGCTGTTGTGACTCTGCTGTTGGGACAGCTTTATGTAGGCCCTAACAGTTTGTGGGCACCGTTTGTCACCGTTATAGTGCAATTAATGTATTGTTTAGTGTTGTGTAGTGTAGTGGCTTTGCTGGCATGCATCCCCAAAAATGTTTGTTTGTTTGCCCCACCAAGATTTACATGCTAAAATCACCACTGATAATTTACAGTGTGGACCCAAAACAAACACAACCTACACATTTACAAACGACCTATTTAAAGTGTTATTACAACCATGGTGTTCTTTTGATACTGAAGCTTATATATCAAATAACCTGACAATGATCCACATCATATGGGTAGACAAATAATGTAAGTGTGTTATGCAGCAAAACACAACTATCCTTTTTTTAGGATGCAAACCAGTAATATCAAATCACTGTTGATCCATCCTGTTCTGATCTAATGAGATGGATGTAGGATTTTCTACGGCCTAGAATCGAGGCCTTTCCCAGTCATGAAGGACGGAGGTAGGCCCCTCTTGGTTCTCATTGGCGAAGACGGCACTCAAGTTAGGGGTTATATGTCAGATTCTCCTATACCACTTTGCCCAACATGTTATACCCCAGAGGTTGTAAATAAACCCTTTTTAAGGTGATATAACTTGTATCATTATTATAGGGCTGTGAAACCCATAGCCGAATGGCTTCAGACTGAGCATTTCTCACTATTTATATACTGATAGCAATTTCCATTTTATAACAGATACTGTCCATTTATTTACAGTAGTGTGTTGATTAATTATTGCTTTCTTCAGTGGAAATACAGAATATGTATAAAAATGCCAAATGTACCAAAAGCTGAATCAAGCAGAGATTTACAACTATTTAACCATGTTAATCATTACTGAAACATGCAAACTACAAACACTGAACCAGTTAAAGATAATGAATATATGACAACTAGATACAAATATTTTATTAAAAAGAATTCATACAAAAGTCAAGAGTTGGCTATAACATGAGTACAAACAAAGTGTGTGTGTATATGTGTGTAAGTGTTTGTGTGCGTGTGTATTATGGTGTGTATTATAATTTCCCATCATAAAAATGTATCCCCATTCCCCAATCAAATAACTTCATACGAAAAATCGTTGTATTTTTTCTCCAATTTGGCAACCCTCATAAAATTCGACATAGCCTTGTATAAAATGCATTATGAAAGAAATTGTGTAATGTACACGAAAAAGTGGAGCCTTGTATTAAATGCATTATGAAGAACATTTTGTAATGTAGGCTCCATGAAAAAATGTATTTTCCTACGAATTAAGTCGCACAAAAATGTGTGTCTTTTTGTACATATTTGCATGAGTGAGATTGTGTTGTTCATAAACGCTTGAGTCATTACTTGGCACAGTCGTGGTCCCACTTCCAGTGAGGGAAAAAAGTATTTGATCCCCTGCTGATTTTGTACGTTTGCCCACTGACAAAGAAATTATCAGTCTATAATTTTAATGGTAGGTTTATTTGAACAGTGAGAGACAGAATAACAACAAAAAAATCCAGAAAAACGCATGCCAAAAATGTTATAAATTGATTTGCATTTTAATGAGGGAAATAAGTATTTGACCCCCTCTCAATCAGAAAGATTTCTGGCTCCCAGGTGTCTTTTATACAGGTAACGAGCTGAGATTAGGAGCACACTCTTAAAGGGAATGCTCCTAATCTCAGCTTGTTACCTGTATAAAAGACACCTGTCCACAGAAGCAATCAATCAATCAGATTCCAAACTCTCCACCATGGCCAAGACCAAAGAGCTCTCCAAGGATGTCAGGGACAAGATTGTAGACCTACACAAGGCTGGAATGGGCTACAAGACCATCGCCAAGCAGCTTGGTGAGAAGGTGACAACAGTGGTGCGATTATTCGCAAATGGAAGAAACACAAAATAACTGTCAATCTCCCTTGGCCTGAGGCTCCATGCAAGATCTCACCTTGTGGAGTTGCAATGATCATGAGAACGGTGAGGAATCAGCCCAGAACTACACGGGAGGATCTTGTCAATGATCTCAAGGCAGCTGGGACCATAGTCACCAAGAAAACAATTGGTAACACACTACGCCGTGATATACAGGCCCGTCTGAAGTTTGCCAATGAACATCTAAATGATTCAGAGGAGAACTGGGTGAAAGTGTTGTGGTCAGATGAGACCAAAATCGAGCTCTTTGGCATCAACTCAACTCGCCGTGTTTGGAGGAGGAGGAATGCTGCCTATGACCACAAGAACACCATCCCCACCGTCAAACATGGAGGTGGAAACATTATGCTTTGGGGGTGTTTTTCTGCTAAGGGGACAGGACAACTTCACTGCATCAAAGGGACGATGGACGGGGCCATGTACCATTAAATCTTGGGTGAGAACCTCCTTCCCTCAGCCAGGGCATTGAAAATGGGTCGTGGATGGGTATTCCAGCATGACAATGACCCAAAACACACGGCCAAGGCAACAAAGGAGTGGCTCAAGAAGAAGCACATTAAGGTCCTGGAGTGGCCTAGCCAGTCTCCAGACCTTAATCCCATAGAATATCTGTGGAGGGAGCTGAAGGTTCGAGTTGCCAAACGTCAGGCTCAAAACCTTAATGACTTAGAGAAGATCTGCAAAGAGGAGTGGGACAAAATCCCTCCTGAGATGTGTGCAAACCTGGTGGCCAACTACAAGAAATGTCTGACCTCTGTGATTGCCAACAAGGGTTTTGGCACCAAGTACTAAGTCATGTTTTGCAGAGGGGTCAAATACTTATTTCCCTCATTAAAATGCAAATCAATTTATAACATTTTTGACATGCGTTTTTCTGGATTTTGTTGTTGTTATTCTGTCTCTCACTGTTCAAATAAACCTACCATTAAAATTATAGACTGATCATGTCTATGTCAGTAGGCAAACATACAAAATCAGCAGGGGATCAAATACTTTTTTCCCTCACTGTATGTAATAGTTTCCACCAGTTGTTCCAATACAAAAACGATAAATATTGTAGTTAATTCTATTTGTCAATCACTGAATGATGGACCAAGGTTGCAAAGCAGAAGCACGGAAATGCCATACAAGTGTTTCAGCACTTGGACAGCTCCTACTCTACAGTGCACTGTGTGATCGCTGTTTTCAATGAATAGGCTTGTGGAGCTGAGTGCAACATAATATAATAATAATATAATATGCCATTTAGCAGACGCTTTTATCCAAAGCGACTTACAGTCATGCGTGCATACATTTTTTTTTTTTGTGTATGGGTGGTCCCGGGGATCGAACCCACTACCTTTGCGTTACAAGCGCCGTGCTCTACCAGCTGAGCTACAGAGGACCATCACTACATAATCAACCATGCAAGTGCCAATAATAAATGACAAGTTCCATTTAGTAGGCTGTCAGTTGATTACAAAAACCTGTCTCTACTGGATATTTTCTTTCAGTAATCAGAGTGGGTCTATATTGTCAAAACATAACTTATATTTTGCTCTCCTCTCAAGAAAACCGTTTCTAGTTACAGCATGTAAAAAGAATAACTCTTCGCTCGATTAGTCGCGGGCAACCATCTCTGCTATTGCGGCCAATATATCTGGCCTCATCACTCACGAGCTCAAGTTGCTTGCGCCAGGAGGATTCAATATCTGGCATTTAATTGGATGTGTTGAGATCAAATGCCTCAGGGTGTGTTGTAACTTGGAATCCATGGCTCGCTCGCTAATTAAAGTATTGTTCAGAGGGGTGATGGATGCACGTGCTGTTTTGTAAATTAGATTCATGGAAGAGGCTTGGAAGGCGTTGGTTTGTCATTTGAGCCGGTGGCCGCTGGCTCCCTTTTGATGTGTGTTGATTTCCAACCCTCACACAGATTGCTGTGGGGTAGACGAGCCATGCACTGCGCCCTCTGTTACCCCCTTGGATCACACAGAGAGACCCACACATCTCACTTCCCGTTTCTATGACGACAGAATCGACATGATGCTGAGGTCGTGTTGTGTTGGTGAGAATTAGCAAACCAATAAACACAAATAGCCTACCGACCGGCACCACTCCCGAGCTAAATGCCAATATTTACATGTCTAATACCTGCCAAGTAAACAATGGTTTTCACTTGCCTTTGGATTGACAAATGGATCAGGTTATGCCCTTTTTTTTATCACAGTAGTCGCCCCACAACACAAACAACATTATATAAGACCTAAAACAACAGATGAATCAATCAGTAAAAGGCAAAGCCGCATCCCTATGTGATCAGGTCTCATGGCAATCTCTAGGATTCCATAAAGCCGCAAGTCCCTGGTCCACAGAGCAGTGCAATGAGGACCAATCTGTAAAAAAATATATAGCTAGGCCAAAATAAAATAAAAACTGATTCAAAAGCCTATGTAGCCTAGAGAAAACAAATTACGAATGGGAGGGGGTGTATGATTTGGAGCGTTGTAATCTTATAGGCATAGCCTAGGATTTGTGTATATTGTCTTCGGCAAATTGAATGGTTTACGACGTCAGATTGCACAACAGTTTCTCTGCGAGCGGATCACCAGGACATGAAAGACTCGCGGACATCCGTAATCTGTGCATACATTTTTTATTTGCTCTAGGCTATATCTTTTATATATGCTTTCTTTCGCTATTTAGGCGTAGATATCCGTGTATTTTAAATCTACATGTGTCTGCTTGAAGAGCAAGTGTCTATTACGCTGTGCACCAAGGTGCCTCGCTCTCTGTCGTTGTCGTGGAAACACGAGCTAGACCATGGCCGTGCGCCTCCTGTCTTCCGGGCTCACTGAAAGACTTAAGAGGAAATCAACATAATTATGTCAAGGCCAGCTGCGCAGTGATATAGTTATAATGGGCAAACAGGTGGGTCTTGTCTTGTAACCTACAGCAACGACAGGTCTGTGTAGACTATTACTGGGGTGACACTGATAGCCATGCACCGCACAGAACGCTACAAAGAAAGAAAGCTTGAAGCAGCTCATCTAATTCAGTTCTATGGACAGCAATATGATTACATTGACATGTTACATTCCTGACAAGTGCTGATAAGCGCTCTGACGATGATAGCACAGTAGCCTACAAGCCATCATCATCATCAAGTGTCTGAAGGAGCGATGACTTGATAGGCAATTAGAGGGTCTGGCTTCCAGATTTATAGGCATATCAAATAAATCATCCCTGGTTTGTTTTTATTGCTAACAATATTGTATTTCGCTTGCTGTGGATGATAAGCGACTGTGCGTTTGTGTGTGCGCGCGGCTGCGTGCACTGATGGATGGATGTGGGGTGCGTGTGATTTATCGCTACTGCAAGGCCCCATCAAATGAATCACGTTTCCTCACGTTTCCAGAACCGAGCGAGGGACATATCGGTGGGAAACACCAGTGAAGAGGAGATGGGAAGGCACGTTGACTATGGGGACAGACACTGAGACAGACAGACAGACAGACAGGGGAATCTTGTAAACAACCAGCGGGAGAACACGACAACTGCGGTGTCAACCGAGGAAGCTTGTCTCTCGGAAACAGCAAATCAGTCTGTGGGCTATGTAGCTCATGCCCCAACACAATGATATATTCGATTTAAATTATGCGTTTCCGGACGAGGGTAGCCCCCTATGTCTTAAAAATGACTAATTACAGCTTAGTCAATTCAACGATCTTATGATGTATGACGGCTATAAAGCCATGTCTGTAGGAATAGCTCTTGGAATAGCCCGGATAACATGAAGACAGAAAGCGCAGATAAGAACAATATGCTGTCTTACCTTGCAGCTAAACTGGGTCAATGCAGTCAAAACCATGGTGCCGGCGGGAAGAGTCTTGTCATTCAAACATAAAACCTTCAGCTCCGCATCCTTTAACAGCAGAATAATCACTTCACTCTCTCCTGCCTCGCTCATCAAAAAGCTATGCGAGATCAGCTCTCGCGGCATCTCGATGCCAACACTCCCTCCCTCCCTCCTCATCTCCTGCAGCTCCTCCAGAAGAAAGCCCCCGTCCCTCCCTATTCTCAACTAATTGACTATTATCAACAGATTTCTGGTCTATCTAGAAATCTCAAAGATGAAAACAAGGTTTACAGTCCAGTTCAATACACAAACGACTCATTGCACCTCTTACATTTCCCGTGCACAGGACTCCCCAATTCACACCAATATTTTATGCAAAAATAAGGCAGTTTTGGACGTGCTTTTAGGATCACAACAAAATTAAAGAACTCTTACCAACTGGCGTTTTGGAACCAATACAGACGATTTTCGCTTCTTAGACAAGTAGCCTAACCTACACATGTTTTCCTTCTGCAAAAAATACCTGAGCGTACCTTATAGATCTGAAGTCTCTCTCTCCTGTCTCTCCCGGGAGTCTTCTCTGGGTTCCGCAAGGATACGGCGTACTGCTCACACCCCTCGAGTGACGCCGAGGGCGGGGAAATGTCCAACCCGTTCGTCCAAGTTTTCACTTGCTTTTTGTTAATGCTTGGCTTGCTTGTGAGTTCTGTATTTTCTATGTTGCTTCTGTATTGTCTTTGCGCAGTTTTATCATTACAATATTCATATCGAGTGTAATCTATCTGCCTGTAGCCTAACCGTGCCCCTCTCTCTCTACGTCACTGAGGGAAGGATCGATGTTGGCGTTTCAGCACCACCGCGGCTGGACAGCGCACGTCTGCTTGGGCTCCGAGGCGGCGGCGGCAGCAGCATTGGCTTCACGCTCCGCTGGTGGGGGTTCCCCCTCTTTGTCACACTCCAGTGAAATCCACACACCAGCACGGGGCGCCCCGCGTTCTTCGTGTAGCTCTAGCCTACTAGCGTCATTCGGCCTTGGCTAGCAGAGGAGTTGCAGGTTGCATTGGTACAAAAATCTCACGCGAAAACTGCCTTTATACACCAGGCCGAGTTTCCACCTCCCTTTTCGCTCTACTGGAAGTGGAAAGAGATCTGATTGGAGGATGTCACCGTGTAAGGACCAGCCTATTTCATAAAGGGGGAAGGGCTAGAAGTTATCTCAATTAAAAGTTGAATTTCTCAGCAGATGCGATTGCAGTGAGGGCCTCTGATAGCACACTGAGATAACTTATTACAATTTATTAAACTGAAAGCATTGATCTAACTCAACTCCTGTGGGTAGGGTCTAGTTAAAGATGCAAGGCGTGATTAAAACGTTACAAGCATAGCTTTTAAAGATGAAAGCTTAAAATGGCCTGCCCTTCAAAATGCAACACAGGCATTTTCCCCAAAACGCAGTCTTTTCATAAAGAATCCGGAATCAGGAGTACATTTAGGTTATTATCGTATTTGTGCCGACATCTTACAGACAAGAACCCCCCTCCCCCTTCTTTCGTTCTTCAATGTGAGAAAATACATAGTCTACGGCTAGCTGGCAGGTGGTAAAGACCATACAGACATTGTTAGGCTATCAATCAATCACATTTATTTATAAAGCCTTTTTTACAACAGCAGTTGTCACAAAGTGCTTATACAGAAACCGTGCCTAAAACCCCAAAGAGCAACGCAGATGTAGAAGCACGTGGCTAGGAAAAACTCCCTAAAAAGGCATGAACCTAGGCTATAAGCTTTGCATATTGCTTAGCCTATAGATCCTATTTATCCATGCTTTACACTAGGCAACGGGAAAGACAGTGCATTCGGAAAGTAATCAGACCCCTTGACATTTTTCACATTTTGTTAGGTTACAGCCTTATTCTAAAATGGATGAAATTGTTCTCCCCCCTCATCAATATACACAATACCCCATAATGACAAAGCAAAAACAGGTTTTTAGAAATGTTTGCGAATGTATTAATAATAAAAAACAGAAATACCTTATTTACATAGGTATTCAGACCCTATAATATGAGACTCGAAATTGAGCTCAGGTGCATCCTGTTTCCATTGATCATCCTTGAGATGTTTCTACAACTTGATTGGAGTCCACCTGTGATTAATTCAATTGATTGGACATGATATGGAAAGGCACACACCTGTCTATATAATGTCCCACAGTTGACAGTGCATATCAGAGCAAAAACCAAGCAATGAGGTTGAAGGAATTGTCCGTAGAGCTCAGAGACAGGATTGTGTCGAGGCACAGATCTGGGGAAGGGTACCAAAAAATGTTTGCAGCATTGAAGGTCCCCAAGAACACAGTGGCCTCCATTATTCTTAAATGGAACAAGTTTGGAACCACCAAGACTCTTCCTAGAGCTGGCCGCCCGGCCAAACTGAGCAATCGGGGGAGAAGTGCCTTGGTCAGGGAGGTGACCAAGAACCCGATGGTCACTCTGACAGAGCTCTAGAGTTCCTCTGTGGAGATGGGATAACTTTCCAGAAGGACAACCATCTTTGCAGCACTCCACCAATCAGGCCTTTATGGTAGTGGCCAGACGGGAGCCACTCCTCAGTAAAAGGAACATGACAGCCCCTTGGAGTTTGCCAAAAGGCACCTAAGGACTCTCAGACCATGAGAAACAAGATTCCCTGGTCTGATGAAACCAAGATTGATCTCTTTGGCCTGAATGCCAAGTGTCACGTCTGGAGGAAACCTGACACCATCCCTACGGTGAAGCATGGTGGTGGCAGCATCATGCTGTGGGGATGTTTTTCAGCGACAGGGACACTAGTCAGGATCAAGGGAAAGATGAATGGAGCAAAGTACAGAGAGATACTTGAAGGAAACCTGCTCCAGAGTGCTCAGGACCTCAGACTAGGGCGAAGGTTCACCTTCCAACAGGACAACAACCCTAAGCACACAGCCAAGACAACGCAGGAGTGGCTTCGGGAAAAGTCTCTGAATGTCGTTGAGTGGCCCAGCCAGAGCCTGGACTTGTACCCAATCGAACATCTCTGGAGAGACCTGAAAATAGCTGTGCAGCGACGCTCACCATCCAACCTGACAGAGATTGAGAGATTATGCAGAGAAGAATGCGAGAAACTCCCCAAATACAGTTGTGCCAAGCTTGTAGCGTCATACCCAAGAAGACTCAAGGCTGTAATCACTGCCAAAGGTGCTTCAACAAAGTACTGAGTAAAATGTCTAAATACTTATGTAAATGTGATATCGGTTTTTTATTTGGAATACATTTGCAACAATTTAATCAATTTTATAATAAGGCTGTAACGTGCTACCAGGGACATAAAGAGGTGAAAAATACCAACTAAAAATAACCTAAATAAATGCGTGGTGTTTCGATGGAAATTAGAAAATAACGCAGTGAGGCTCCATAACCTTCGGGTCGGGACTATTTCAGGACCATGGACAGCGGTTGGCATGAAGTAACAGGCCCACGTCAATTGTAAAGCCATATTGATTTAATCAGGCCTGGCCTGAGTAATGAGAAAACTCCATTTGTGGTACCATATTGTATTGGACAGAAGTATTGATGTGAGAAGTCATGCATGGCAGGGAGGGAGGACACAGTAATGGTATTTTGCTCTGTCTCTCTAATATAGGGCCTACTAATTTTCTCTTCTTCCTCTCTCACACACGCACACACCATTTGCAGGGGCACTTGGAAAGCTTTGCTGGAGGGGGTCTAATAGACATATCCGGATGACTAAAACAACAGCAGCAGGTGCATGGCTAGCCTAATTAGGCACTGCGCTGTGGTGGTCTACCTCTCTGCCCTTCTCGCCCCGCGAGCGAGGAAACATTTGGTGTCATTTATAAAAATCACTAACTCTAGCCAAGGGAAACCTATCTCAGAGTCACTTAGGGCATCCAATGCGGTGCTGCTGCAGTTCAAACATGGAGTGGTGGGATTGAGCTAAGAGCGGCCAAAATAGTCCCTACATACTCAGATTCCATCTGTGCCATGCTACAGTGCATTCGGAAATGCACTGTAGCCCTTGACTTTTTCCACATTTTGTTAGGTTACAGACTTATTCTAAAATATATATTTTTTTAAATATCCTCATCAATCTACACACAATACTCCATAATGACAAAGCGAATACAGGTTTTTATTTTTGGGGGCTAATTAAAAAAAATAGATATTCCTTATTTACATATGTATTCAGACATTTTGCTATGAGACTCTAAATTGAGCTCAGGTGCATCCTGTTTCCATTGATCATCCTTGAGATGTTTCTACAACTTGATTGGAGTCCACCTGTGGTAAATTCAATTGATTGGAAATGATTTAGAAAGGCACACACCTGTCTATATAAGGTCCCACAGTTGACAGTGCCTTTCAGAGCAAAAACCAAGCCATGAGGTCGAAGAACTTGACCGTAGAGCTCAGAGACAGGATTTTGGCAAGGCACAGATCTGGGGAAGTGTACCAAAAAATGTCTGCAGCATTGAAGGTCCCCAAGAACACAGTGGCCTACATCATTCTTAAATGGAAGAAGTTTGGAACCACCAAGACTCTTCCTAGAGCAGGCCGCCCGGCCAAACTGAGCAATCAAGGGTGAAGGGCCTTGGTAGAGAGGTGACCAAGAACCCGATGGTCACTCTGACAGAGCTCCAGAGTTCCTCTGTGGAGATGGGAGAACCTTCCAGAAGGACAACCATCTCTGCAGCACTCCACCAATCAGGCCTTTATGGTAGAGTGGCCAGACGGAAGCCACTCATCAGTAAAAGGCACACGACAGCCCATTTGGAGTTTGCCAAAAGGCACCTAAAGGACTCACAGACTATGAGAAACAAGATTCTCTGGTCTGATGGAAACAAGATTGAACTCCTTGGCCTGAATGCCAAGCGTCACTTCTGGAGGAAACCTGGCACCATCCCTACGTTGAAGCATGGTGGTGGCAGCATCATGCTGCAGGGGTGTTTTTCAGCGGCAGGGAATGGGAGACTAGTCAGGATTGAGGGAAAGATGAACGGAGCAAAGTACAGAGAGATCCTTGATGAAAACCTGCTCCAGAGCGCTCAGGACCTCAGACTGGGGCGAAGGTTCACCTTCCAACAGGACAACGACCCTAAGCACAGAGCCAAGACAACGCAGGAGTGGCTTCGGGACAAGTCTCTGAATGTCCTTGAGTGGCCCAGCCAGAGCCTGGACTTGTACCCAATCGAACATCTTTGGAGAGACCTGGAAATAGCTGTGCAGCGACGCTCCCCATCCAACCTGACAGAGCTTGAGAGGATCTGCAGAGAAGAATGGGAGAAACTCTCCAAATACAGAAACCGTCAAACATGGAGGTGGAAACATTATGCTTTGGGGGTGTTTTTCTGCTAAGGGGACAGGACAACTTCACCGCATCAAAGGGACGATGGACGGATGGGTGAGACCTCCTTCCAAGGATGGGTATTCCAGCATGACAATGACCCAAAACACACAGCCAAGGCAACAAAGGAGTGGCTCAAGAAGAAGCACATTAAGGTCCTGGAGTGGCCTAGCCAGTCTCCAGACCTTAATCCCATAGAAAATCTGTGGAGGGAGCTGAAGGTTCGAGTTGCCAAACGTCAGCCTCGAAACCTTAATGACTTGGAGAAGATCTGCAAAGAGGAGTGGAACAAAATCCCTCCTGAGATGTGTGCAAACCTGGTGGCCAACTACAAGAAATGTCTGACCTCTGATTGCCAACAAGGGTTTTGCCACCAAGTACTAAGTCATGTTTTGCAGAGGGGCCCAATACTTATTTCCCTCATAAATTGATTTGCATTTTAATAACATTTTTGACATGCGTTTTTCTGGATTTTTTTGTTGTTATTCTGTCTCTCACTGTTCAAATAAACCTACCATTAAAATTATAGACTGATCATGTCTTTGTCAGTGGGCAAACGTACAAAATCAGCAGGGGATCAAATACTTTTTTCCCTCACTGTATATCCTCTGGCGTGTTGATGTCGATGTCCTCTCTAGGCTATCCATAGCCAGAATGATTTTGCAGTGCATGGGGATCGAACAGGTTTCCTGTTATATTCACCAGAGGTGTAGGGAGGGTGAAGTCTCTCAATACCAAAAATATATAATTATACAGATGATTAACAAAACGTGCACACAACAGTATTCATATATTGGACTTTGTGGTAAAAATTATGTGAATTAAATAAAATGTCACTTTTGACAACGGTTTTCATACCTTGTCCATAATGTAGAGGCCTCTGGGATCTTCATTGAAGAGGTATGGGAGGAGGAAAATGGCTGCTGTGACTGAGTCCTAGAAGGTTTTAGAGAAACCATTCATTCAAATTATTTGTAGATGATACATGTGATCTGCTTAACATTATGAGACAAACCAATACCAATTTTATATTCCTTTGTGTGCCTTGTCAGTATACCTGCAGACACACACAAATACAGTGGCTTGCGAAAGTATTCACCCCCCAGTTTTCCTATTTTGTTGCCTTACAACCTGGAATTAAAATGGATTTTTGGGGGGTTTGTATCATTTGATGTACACAACATGCCTACCACTTTGAAGATGCAAAATATGTTTTATGGTGAAACAAACAAGAAATAGGAAGAAAAAAAACAGAACTTGAGCGTGCATAACTATTCACCCCCCCAAAGTCAATACTTTGCAGAGCCACCTTTTGCAGCAATTACAGCTGCAAGTCTCTTGGGGTATGTCTCTATAAGCTTGGCACATCTAGCCACTGGGATTCTTGCCCATTCTTCAAGGCAAAACTGCTCCAGCTCCTTCACGTTGGATGGGTTCCGCTGGTGTACAGCAATCTTTAAGTCATACCACAGATTCTCAATTGGATTGAGGTCTGGGCTTTGACTAGGCCATTCCAAGACATTTAAATGTTTCCCCTTAAACCACTCAAGTGTTGCTTTAGCAGTATGCTTAGGGTCATTGTCCTGCTGGAAGGTGAACCTCCGTCCCAGTCTCAAATCTCTGGAAGATTGAAACAGGTTTCCCTCAATAATTTCCCTGTATTTAGCACCATCCATCATTCCTTCAATTCTGACCAGTTTCCCAGTCCCTGCCAATGAAAAACATCCCCACAGCATGATGCTGCCACCACCATACTTCACTATGGGGATAGTGTTCTCGGGGTGACGAGAGGTGTTGGGTTTGCGCCAGACATAGCGTTTTCCTTGACGGCCCAAAAACTCAATTTTAGTCACTTTTGACCAGAGTACCTTCTTCCATATGTTTGGATAGTCTCCCACATTCCTTTTGGTGAACACCAAACGTGTTTGCTTATTTTTTTCTTTAAGCAATGGCTTTTTTCTGGCCACTCTTCCGTAAAGCCCAGCTCTGTGGAGTGTACAGCTTAAAGTGGTCCTATGGACAGATACTCCAACCTCCGCTGTGTAGCTTTGCAGCTCGTTCAGGGTTATCTTTGGTCTCTTTGTTGCCTCTCTGATGAATGCCCTCCTTGCCTGGTCCGTGAGTTTTGGTGGGCGGCTCTCTCGACAGGTTTGTTGTGGTGCCATATTCTTTCAATTTTTTAATAATGGATTTAATGGTGCTCCGTGGGATGTTCAAAATTTCAGATATTTTTTTATAACCCAACCCTGATCTGTACTTCTCCACAACTTTGTCCCTGACCTGTTTGGAGAGCTCCTTGGTCTTCATGGTGCCGCTTGCTTGGTGGTGCTCCTTGCTTAGTGGTGTTGCAGACTCTGGGGCCTTTCAGAACAGGTGTATACAGTTGAAGTCGGAAGTTTACATACACCTTAGCCAAATACATTTAAACTCAGTTTTTCACAATTCCTGACATTTAATCCTAGTAAACATTCCCTGTCTTAGGTCAGTTATGATCACCACTTTATTTTAAGAATGTGAAATGTCAGAATAATAGTAGAGAGAATGATTTATTTCAGCTTTTATTTCTTTCATCACATTCCCATTGGGTCAGAAGTTTACATACACCCAATTAGTATTTGGTAGCATTGCCTTTAAATTGTTTACCTTGGGTCAAACATTTCAGGTAGCCTTCCACAAGCTTCCCACAATAAGTTGGGTGAATTTTGTCCCATTCCTCCTGACAGAGCAGGTGTAACTGAGTCAGGTTTGTAGGTCAGGGCTTGTGATGGCCACTCCAATACCTTGACTTTGTTGTCCTTAAGCCATTTTGCCACAACTTTGGAAGTATGCTTGGGGTCATTGTGCATTTGGAAGACCCATTTGCAACCAAGCTTTAACTTCCTGACTGATGTCTTGAGATGTTGCTTCAATATATCCACATCATTTTCCTTCCTCATGATGCCATCTATTTTGTGAAGTGCACCAGTCCCTCCTGCAGCAAAGCAACCCCACAGCATGATGCTGCCACCCCCGTGCTTCATGGTTGGGATGGTGTTCTTCGGCTTGCAAGCATCCCCCTTTTTCCTCCAAACATAACGATGGTCATTATGGCCAAACAGTTCTATTTTTGTTTCATCAGACCAGAGGACATTTCTCCAAAAAGTACGGTCTTTTTCCCCATGTGCAGTTGCAAACCGTAGTCTGGCTTTTTTATGGCGGTTTTGGAGAAGTGGCTTCTTCCTTGCTGAGCGGCCTTTCAGGTTATGTCGATATAGGACTCGTTTTACTGTGGACATAGATACTTTTGTACCTGTTTCCTATAGCATCTTCACAAGGTCCTTTGCTGTTGTTCTGGGATTGATTTGCACTTTTCGCTCCAAAGTACGTTCATCTCTAGGAGACAGAACGTGTCTCCTTCCTGAGCGGTATGACGGCTGCATGGTCCCATGGTGTTTATACTTGCGTACTATTGTTTGTACAGATGAACGTGGTACCTTCAGGCGTTTGGAAATTACTCCCAAGGATGAACCAGACTTGTGGAGGTCTACAAAACAAATGCAGAGGTCTTGGCTGATTTCTTTTGATTTTCCCATGATGTCAAGCAAAGAGGCGCTGAGTTTGAAGGTAGGCCTTGAAATACATCCATAGGTACACCTCCAATTGACTCAAATTTTACATTTTAGTCATTTAGCAGACGCTCTTATCCAGAGCGACTTACAGTTAGTGAGTGCATACATGTTTTTTATATTTTTTATACTGGCCCCCAGTGGGAAACGAACCCACAACCCTGGCGTTGCAAGCGCCATGCTCTACCAACTGAAATACAGGGGGCCCAAATTATGTCAATTAGCCTATCAGAAGCATCTAAAGCCATGACATCATTTTCTGGAATTTTCCAAGCTGTTTAAAGCCACAGTCAACTTAGTGTATGTAAACTTCTGACCCACTGGAATTGTGATACAGTGAATTATAAGTGAAATAATCTGTCTGTAAACAACTGTTGGAAAAATTACTTGTGTCATGCACAAAGTAGATGTCCTAACCGACTTGCCAAAACTATAGTTTGTTAACAAGAAATTTGTGGAGTGGTCGAAAAACGAGTTTTAATGACTCCAACCTAAGTGTATGTAAACTTCCGACTTCAACTGTATATACTGAGATCATGTGACAGATCATGTGACACTTAGATTGCACACAGGTGGACTTTATTTAATTAATTATGTGACTTCTGAAGTAATTGGTTGCACCAGATCTTATTTAGGGGCTTCATAGCAAAGCGGGTGTATACATATGCAAGCTCCACTTTTCCGTTATTTATTTTTTTGAAACAAGTTATATTTTTCATTTCACTTCACCAATTTGGACTATTTTGTGTATGTCCATTACATGAAATAAAAATAAAAATCAATTTAAATTACAGGTTGTAATGCAACAAAATAGGAAAAACGCCAAGGGGGATGAATACCTTTGCAAGGCACTGTAAGTGAGTCAGCCGTTCAGTCATCTGCGCCCAATGCAGCTATAGCCTTCAACATATTGTTACATGTTCTTACCTCTTTGTTGATTCATATCCATTGAATTGTGTCCATTTTCAAAATTTCTAAAAAGGGAGAAAGTGTCAAATAACAGCCATTCGCACAAATATGAAAAGATCGATGGTATCATCATAAAACAATATCATTTTAGATGATGAGAAACCTTACCTTAAATTTAGATCTTTCCATTTGTCAGTTAAGTGCCTGCACCTGCTGTCTTATCAAATCAAAATATTTCAGATGGGCAGTTTGGTTCCTGCAAGAACTAAAGAGGTTCCTTGATTAACCCAACCTCCTATGGGGTTCTTGGAAGAACCTTTTGTGGCCATATTTCAGTGCCAAAAACCCTAAGGTTCTTCAAGGAACTTTGAGGACCGAAGAACCCTTGTTGAACCCCTAATTTTTAGAGTGTAGGAGCTCGTTGTTGTTGTTTTTTCCTCTATACCTTTTTCACCCTCCTTTGAAAGCTATTGTCCTACCTGTCCAATACCTTTCACCCACCGTTGCGCAATCTGTCTCGATTTCGCAACATATCACATTTGCAGCAACCTGAAGTTATCACACACAACATGCCGCAGAGCTGTTTTCTTTGTATTGTAGCGGCACCAAAAGGCCGTATTGTGTAACAGCACCTGAGTCGAGAGAAGGCATGTTGCGCGGTGCAGAGGGGTGATGCGGTTTGAAGCCAGACGCACGAGACAGATTTGCTTAGGCTATATTGCAAATCAATGAATAGCTCAAGGATCCAACTGACTATTGTAATAGGCTTGTCTGAGATAGCAGTTGGATCATTACAATAGGAAAGGACGGCGTGGTGAATGAATGGATGTTATTTCACAATACACAGTAGGCTACACAAAACACACAAGTAGTCTACAGATTTATTTCCATTGTGGTCCTCTTATTTGCTCGACAAGTAGCCTACGCGGATGGTGGATTATACAATTACACATAAATACAATGACAGTAGTTGGAAGGGTGTCTAGAAAGGGAACGATGACCTGATGCTTTAAAAATTAGAGGGTCATGTCACTCGTAATAGCTCAACTCTGCAACAGCTGTACACAATAATTACAACAATCTGTCATTATGGGACAGAAATATGGGATCTTAAAATATTGTGCATTATTAATGACCTGCTGTAGTAATGTCATCAAACACTTGCCGCCCTCGACCCTCAATTAGCGACGTAGAAATTAGAATAGGAGATCAAACGGCTTTGGCCGCCAGGAGGGAACTAGTCATTCCCCAATCCTAATCCTTCTATGGTTTCCTCACACCACTAAATAGGCCTACAGCACTTTTCTCTGACTAACCAATGTGTTATTATTGACTCAGAGCTGAAATGAAGACAAAGTTGGCAGAATGCTCATCTTCTAGTCCATATACTTTTCATTAGCAGCAAATATATAATTTATTTAAATATAAACATATACAAATTAGAGTATTCTCATAATTTACATAATTTGACAAAATCATTTTGGTGCAGAGCACATTTCTTTGTTTAAGAGGAGTAGCAAAACAGATGGATCTCTTTCATTCTCGCTTTCTCTCCCTCCCTCCCTCTTCTCCACCAGTCTCTCAGTGCAGCAGGGCAGCCAGTAGGGCAGTGACCAGAGAGATGGAGGATACCTGGGATGGTGCACTGTTCCTATCATCATCAGTAGTAGTGACAAGGATCCTCTTGGTGTTGGTGTGTTGAGGTCTACCTTCACAGTGCCTGAGGTCCCGTCCCACACAGCCAGCGTAGGCCATGGCGTGGGCAAGGTAACTCTGCTCCTGGACCCCATGGAAGAGGTGGGCCATGGGGCCGCGGGCCAGCACCGCCACATCCTCCCCACCATGGGTCTCAGTGTCCAGGGGCACCGCAGACAGCTGCACGTAGTCCTTCGACTCTGACCAAGGTGAATAAATATGTAAATGGTGAATACATATGTGAATATTGACTGGAGAGATAAACATTCTGCAGGAGTGATATTTATCAAGAAGGTCAAAGGAGAAGGGAGGAGAGTACAGAGAGGAAAGCTATACAAGAACAGAAGATAGTTTTGGTTTCTTACTTGTGTCCACTTTACGGATGTCAGGACGCTTGTTGTCTACGACTTTGTATCCAGGGCCGTTTCCGTACATCAGGGTTGTGTAAGGCAGCATATCCTTCCCATACAGAGGAGATTTCCCTGTGAGAGGTGGGAGACACACAGCGGGATTAATCACAATTTAAAGGTCTTACACACACAGTGAGAGAGGAGTGTGTCCCGAGGGAGTTAGGGGTCGAGCAGGTTGTCTCCAGACAGATTAGATGTTAGACTTTCCAGCCCCTACTGATGAACTGCTCAGTGTTTCACTACTGCATTAATCACCAAGACCTGGGAGGCTGGACCACTGGGGAGCCACACACACACACACAGACACAGACAGAGAGAGAGACAGAGAGAGAGAGAGAGACAGAGAGAGAGCGAGAGAGAGGGCTGAACAATGGGGAGCCACAGAGAGAGAGAGGGAGAGGCGGAGGGAGGGAGGAGAGGAGAGGGAGGGAGGGAGGGAGGCCTGAACGCTGGGGAGTCTCAGAGGAAGTGATAGAGGGAGGGAGAGGTGGAAAGGGGAGGGAACGATCTAAGCTGTTTGTTTTCCTCTGTAATTGCAGGGGAGAGGAAATGTCAAAGTGCCAGTGGCGTCTCCCAGATGGAGGCTGAGGCAGTCTAGTGGAGCACACCACCACCACCTCTGATGTCATCACAGCTGTGAGGTGTGACACCTTGGGGAAGGAAGGTGCAGAGCAGAAAGGTGGGGGGAGAGGTGGCAGAATTAGGACGTCCTGTCCACAGAGGAGGGGTGTGTGTGTGTATGTAAAGGGAGGAGAAATGCCTACTGCTTCACTACATAAGAGCATTACTAAACCAATTAAACTATTGGTAATTTCATGAATTTAGCATGACCTGACCCAAACTTCTAATCATGGAACCACCAAAAACTGTTGTCCAAACATTCCTTTAATTATAAAAACACTGAAGTGCAAAAGCCCTATAATCAGAATGAGGACTAAAATAACCAACTCTAACTCTATGGGGAAAACCATCAACCATAATCCATGCAGAAAGTTGTTTCTGTGAGGTCATTGCTTACCCAGAATGCTTTGCCCTCTGAAGGGGTATCCGTTGAAGGTGAAGGCGTGGGAGTGGTCAGCTGTCACCAGGGTGAGAGTCTCCTCCTCATTGGTCAGCTCCAGGCCCTTGGCGACAGCGTTGTCAAAGGCAACCGTCTCGTGCAACGCCATGGAGGCTCTGCTGGCATGGTGGCCCTGGTCGATACGCCCACCTGACACACAGAGAGAGAAAGAGAAGGATGAAGTTACCCATAAACACTGATCTAAGATCAGTATTTTGGTGTCATCTCTAATGATTTAAGGTTAAGATTGGGGGAAGGTAAGCTGACCCTAGGTCTGTGTGTAAGGGACAAGGAGCCACTGTGTGATGAAAGGAGTCAGGCGCAGGTGGGTAATCACCGAATACAGCGTATATTCGTTTGTTGACACACAAATGCGCTCAAATAGCAATCAACGAAACAGGCACAGGGGAAACTCTCATCCCTGGCAAATACACTGAAACGGTAGAATCCAATAATACATAGGCACAGGGGAAAATTCTACCCTGGCAACAACAAGGTAAGTGTAGCTCAACCGAGCTACACACAGCTCACTACAAACAATCACCCACACAGACAAGGAAGCAGAGGGAACACTTATACAATGACTAATGAGGGATAAGGACCAGGTGTGTGTGATTGATAAGACAAGACAAATGGAGTGATGATAAATGGATCGGCAGTAGCTAGTAAGCCGGTGACGTCGAACGCCAAAACCTGCCCGAACAAGGAGGGGAGGCAGCCTCGGCGGAAGTCGTGACACACTGGCTCCTGGTATTCAAATAAAAACAACACTAATAACATTGGAATAATGTTGAAATAAAGTTGAAATGACACTACTACACGTGTAACTTAGCCAATTAAAACCAACCTAGCTCCTGCTCTCCTCTCATCAGTGCAGTCAGAAAGTGGAGAGGAGTTGGGCTAATATGTTGGGTCCCCAGGGAGCAGGAGGAGAGGGTACAGTGCACCATATGCCCAGCTCTATTTAAAGCCTGCTGCTATGTGTTATTTAAAACCCATTGTTGTAGATGCAAGACGCTCAACAGCACAATCAGGTCCCAGGGTGGTGCCTCAGATTAAAGGTAGGATGGATGAGGGCCTGGGTCCAAGAGCCACCGCTGTGGAACAGTAATATGTCGCATCACAACATAATGTTCCCCCTCCTCTGTGATGAGGTGTGAATGACAGAGTCAGGCGCAGGAGGTAAAACACTGAAATCAAAAGTTTATTCAGTGTACAATACTGTAGCGCATATAGCGACAGAACAAAACTAGCACAAGGGAAAATCAACCTTGGCTGCATACAAGTAAAGAGTAGCTCAACCGAGCTACCCACTCTCACAACAAACAATCACTCACAAAGGACAAGGGGGCAGAGGGAACACTTATACACAGGCTAATGAGGGAATGAGTCCCAGGTGTGTGTGATTGACAAGACAAGACAAGTGGAGTGATGATAAATGGAGCGGTAGTGGCTAGTAAGCCGGTGACGACGAACGCCGAAACCTGCTCGAGCAAGGAGGAGGGGCAGCTTCGGCTGAATTCGTGACGTCCTCACACTGTGGCAAACACATGCAGGTACATGCAGATCCTACTACAGTCTGCAGATACATGTAGTGCACTGCAGTCCCTAACCGTCTTGCTGAGAGGCACACATAGCATCAGAACAGCAACTAACTAACCTCTATATTGACTCAAGATTCAAAAATACGGGTACACACACATTGAAACCAATGCATCTTGGTGTTCAATTATATAAGCAAGTGGTGTGATTATTCGATCAATAGATTGATTATATTTTAACAAACAACCGTGCACCTATTTTAAGGAGAAACCCGTTGGGATTTGGTTAATGGATGGATTCTTTGACTGACAGCTTGGTTAACCCTTTGCTCACCTTCAACCAGGAGGAAGAATCCCTTGGGGTTTTTGCTGAGGATGCGGATGGCCTTTTCTGTGGTCTCAGCGATGGACGGGTCCATGGTGGGGTCTCTCTCCACGTCGAAGCGCAGGTCACCAGGCTCAAACAGGGCTGCAGGGAACAGGGTTGATCAGGTAAGGTAAGAAAATAAAAAAGTTGTAGAGCGTAATCAATACGCTTCAGCCGGTAAAAATGTTATGTGTGATAAAATGGGTCAGTATCATCTTAGTCAATGTTCACAATACATATACAGTGGGGAGAACAAGTATTTGATACACTGCCGATTTTGCAGGTTTTCCTACTTACAAAGCATGTAGAGGTCTGTAATTTTTATCATAGGTACACTTCAACTGTGAGAGACAGAATCTAAAACAAAAATCCAGAAAATCACATTGTATGATTTTTAAGTAATTAATTTGCATTTTATTGCATGACATAAGTATTTGATACATCAGAAAAGCAGAACTTAATATTTGGTACAGAAACCTTTGTTTGCAATTACAGAGATCATACGTTTCCTGTAGGTCTTGACCAGGTTTGCACACACTGCAGCAGGGATTTTGGCCCACTCCTCCATACAGACCTTCTCCAGATCCTTCAGGTTTCGGGGCTGTCGCTGGGCGATACGGACTTTCAGCTCCCTCCAAAGATTTTCTATTGGGTTCAGGTCTGGAGACTGGCTAGGCCACTCCAGGACCTTGAGATGCTTCTTACGTAGCCACTCCTTAGTTGCCCTGGCTGTGTGTTTCGGGTCGTTGTCATGCTGGAAGACCCAGCCACGACCCATCTTCAATGCTCTTACTGAGGGAAGGAGGTTGTTGGCCAAGATCTCGCGATACATGGCCCCATCCATCCTCCCCTCAATACGGTGCAGTCGTCCTGTCCCCTTTGCAGAAAAGCATCCCCAAAGAATGATGTTTCCACCTCCATGCTTCACGGTTGGGATGGTGTTCTTGGGGTTGTACTCATCCTTCTTCTTCCTCCAAACACGGCGAGTGGAGTTTAGACCAAAAAGCTCTATTTTTGTCTCATCAGACCACATGACCTTCTCCCATTTCTCCTTTGGATCATCCAGATGGTCATTGGCAAACTTCAGATGGGCCTGGACATGCGCTGGCTTGAGCAGGGGGACCTTGCGTGCGCTGCAGGATTTTAATCCATGACGGCGTAGTGTGTTACTAATGGTTTTCTTTGAGACTGTGGTCCCAGCTCTCTTCAGGTCATTGACCAGGTCCTGCCGTGTAGTTCTGGGCTGATCCCTCACCTTCCTCATGATCTTTGATGCCCCACAAGGTGAAATCTTGCATGGAGCCCCAGACCGAGGGTGATTGACCGTCATCTTGAACTTCTTCCATTTTCTAATAATTGCGCCAACAGTTGTTGCCTTCTCACCAAGCTGCTTGCCTATTGTCCTGTAGCCCATCCCAGCCTTGTGCAGGTCTACAATTTTATCCCTGATGTCCTTAACACGGCTCTCTGGTCTTGGCCATTGTGGAGAGGTTGGAGTCTGTTTGATTGAGTGTGTGGACAGGTGTCTTTTATACAGGTAACGAGTTCAAACAGGTGCAGTTAATACAGGTAATGAGTGGAGAACAGGAGGGCTTCTTAAAGAAAAACTAACAGGTCTGTGAGAGCCGGAATTCTTACTGGTTGGTTGGTGATCAAATACTTATGTCATGCAATAAAATGGAAATTAATTACTTAAAAATCATACAATGTGATTTTTTGGATTTTTGTTTTAGATTCCGTCTCTCACAGTTGAAGTGTACCTATGATAAAAATTACAGACCTCTACATGCTTTGTAAGTAGGAAAACCTGCAAAATCGGCAGTGTATCAAATACTTGTTCTCCCCACTGTATGTAGGCTAAGTGATGTAAGAATAGATAAGGCAGGATCAGGTACTCTATTGCAAAGTGTAAGAAAGTGAAACAACCAAGGACACCCCAGTGTCTATTGATATACAGGAAACATCAGCAGTAATGTTTGTTGTGACCTTCAAATACCCAACTTTCCAGAATACACAGAAGAATTGACCGAATACTACAATCTTTTACCCATAAGGTAGTCAGTGGTGTCAGGGTCCACAGCGTCAAAGTCAGTCCTGTTCCACACGTAACGAGCCACCTGTCACACACACAGGCAAGCAGGCAGACAGACAGACAGACAGGCAGGCAGACATACAGACAGAGAAGGAGAGAGAGAGGGGCAGTCTGAATACACGTCTTTGGGCAAATTTGTGCCTGAATTAACCAATGTTGTGTGTCAATTTATTGTTCCACTGTTTTTTTCTCTCTCTACCTTTCCGACTTTCATCTTCTGCCACTCAGAGATGAGGTGGCGTCCGTCCTGTCTCTTGCCACTGGAGGCCATGTCTCGGGGGTACTCTGGGTCCCAGGTGCCCTTAGGGGTCATGTACTTCCTCCCCCCGCCGATGATCACCTGGAGACGGACACATCATTCATGTTCATGGTCAGGGTTGATATTTAATAACAATAACAACTGTGAGGCGATCAGCTTGCTCCCAACCAGATAACTATAACTCTCTGGGTCAATGGAGAAGCTGAGAGGCCATGAATAACAATAACTCTTTGGGTCAATAGAGGAGCTTAGAGTTATTGTTATTCATGGTCTCTCAGCTCCTCTATTGACCCAGAGAGTTATTGTTATTCATGGACTCACAGCTCCTCTGTTGACCCATTGAGACCATGAATAACAATAACTCTCTGGGTCAATAGAGGAGCTGAGAGCCCATGAATAACAATAACTCTCTGGGTCAATAGAGGAGCTGAGAGCCCATGAATAACAATAACTCTCTGGGTCAATAGAGGAGCTGAGAGTCCATGAATAACAATAACTCTCTGGGTCAATAGAGGAGCTGAGAGCCCATGAATAACAATAACTATCTGGGTCAATAGAGGAGCTGAGAGCCCATGAATAATAATAACTCTCTGGGTCAATAGAGGAGCTGAGATCTAATGAATAACGATAACTCTCTGGGTCAATAGAGGGGTTCTGACTGCTCACATCAATGTCAGTGTTGTTGAGGAGCTGAGAGGGCATGAATAACAATAACTCTCTGGGTCAATAAAGGAGCTGAGAGCCCATGAATAACGATAACTCTCTGGGTCAATAGAGGAACTTAGAGGACATGAATAACAATAACTATCTGGGTCAATAGAGGGGTTCTGACTGCTCACATCAATGTCAGTGTTGTTGAGGAGCTGAGAGGCGATGTCTGTGCATCCTTCTTTCTTGGCGGAGGCGGGCACGTCTGCATCGCTGTACCACTTCCTGCTGGCACTGTGGGCATAGGTTGCGGCAGGAGTGGCATGCTGGACCCGCGTTGTCGTGACGATGCCAACGGATTTACCTAGGAGGGAATGAGGGTGGGAAGGAGGAAGAGTGAGAGGTAAGGAAAGAAGAAAGGTGGGAGAGGAGGAAATCAGGAAGGAAGGAGGGAGGGAGAGGGTCAGGGAGAAAGTTTTCCGTCAAACTTTGTTGACTATCAAAATACTCTACCTTGGTTTGAATACTAACTGTATATTTAATGTGTGATATAGCCATGTGGCTGTGTTTGTGTGTCAGCTATCACATTATACGGCATTGAAATTAGAATATTTACAGTTACTATGCGCATAGCAAGCAATTCATCAGTTTTACTGCTGCTGGAAGCGCTTTCTATATTGCTCTCTCTATCAAACACACGGTTGCTTTTGAGTTCTCTCTCGCTCTCTCTCTGAAAGGATATCAGTTTTCTTTGTAGGGGTCAGGGCTGTGGAGTTATGATATATTTATGGTTGGTGATAAGGGCACATGATAACAGTCAAGGTAACATTCACCTGCCTCCATCAGCAGCACAGTATTACACCAGACCACAACACCTGATCACCAGAGAAGCCAGAGGGCCCAGACTCCAGCTATCGAGGGTGCTGATCGACACAACTGAACATCTAGCCAACTGTTATCTCTCATGTTTATTTGTGCTTTGTATCGGTATCTAACACCCACCTGATTATATAACCTGTCCAGGACAAACTCTGGACCCTAGTTATCGGCTGTAAGGTTTTCCTAATAAGTCAACTGGATCAGGACAAACTCTGGACCCTAGTTATCGGCTGTAAGGTTTTCCTGGTAAGTCAACTGGATCAGGACAAACTCGGGGCCCTAGTGATGTGGGAAGTTGGACAGAGATATGGTTCCTACCAGCATCTTTGGCCCACTTGAGAATGGAGGTGACCTCGTTGCCCTTCTGGGTCTTGCAGATTCCGTTGCGTGCAGCAGCGTTCACCCCGACCGTGTTCAGGTTGGTCTTAACACCACAGAGGTAGGCTGTGGCTGTGGATGAACTGTCAGGGATCTGGAAGTCAACACTGTACGTCTGCAGACAGACAGTACATGCAGACATTAAGGGATAGAAAGGAATACACATTAATAAACTACACACCTGCATCAGGACATCAAAAATCAATGCATGAGTACACAGGACACATATGTACGCATGAGCTTGCACCTCATACATACACTACCGTTCAAAAGTTTGGGGTCACTTAGAAATGTCCTTGTTTTCAAAAGAAAATGTATTATTTTGTCCATTAAAATAACTTCAAATTGATCAGAAATACAGTGTAGACATTGTTAATGTTGTAAATGGCTATTGTAGCTGGAAACGGCTGATTTTTAATGGAATATCTACATAGGCGTACAGAGGCCCATTATCAGCAACCATCAGTCCTGTGTTCCAATGGCACGTTGTGTTTGCTAATCCAAGTTTATAATTTTAAAAAGGCTAATTGAGACATTAGAAAACCCTTCTGCAATTATGTTAGCACAGCTGAAAACTGTTGTGCTGATTAAAGAAGCAATAAAACTGGCCTTCTTGAGACTAGTTGAGTATCTGGAACATCAGCAATTGTGGGTTCGATTACAGGCTCAAAATGGCCAGAAACAAATAACTTTCTTCTGAAACTCGTCAGTCTATTCTTGTTCTGAGAAATGAAGGCTATTCTATGCGAGAAATTGCCAAGAAACTGAAGATCTCGTACAACTCTGGGTACTACTCCCGTCACAGAACAGCGCAAACTGGCTCTAACCAGAATAGAAAGAGGAGTGGGAGGCCCTGGTGCACAACTGAGCAAGAGGACAAATACATTAGAATGTCTAGTTTGAGAAACAGACGCCTCACAGGTCCTCAACTGGCAGCTTCATTAAATAGTACCAGCAAAACACCAGTCTCAACGTCAACAGTGAAGAGGCGACTCCGGGATGCTGACCTTCTAGGCAGAGTTGCAAAGAAAAAGCCATATCTCAGACTGCCCATCTTAATCTTTTATTTTTATTGGCCAGTCTGGCTTTTTCTTCGCAACTCTGCCTAGAAGGTCAGCATCCTGGAGTCGCCTCTTCACTGTTGACGTTGAGACTGGTGTGAAGAGAGTTGTACACAGCGTTGTACGAGATCTTCAGTTTCTTGGCAATTTCTCGCATGGAATAGCCTTCATTTCTCAGAACAAGAACAGATTGACGAGTTTTAGAAGAAAGTTATTTGTTTCTGGCCATTTTGATTCTGTAATCGAACCCACAATTGCTGATGCTCCAGATACTTGTCACGCTCGTTGATTGACGACTCGGACCAAGGTGCAGCGTGGTAGGCGAACATTATAATTTATTAACTGAATACAGATCAAACAACAAAATACAAACGAACGTAAAGTTCTGCAGGCTACACAGCTACTAACCAGAAACAAGATCCCACATACTAAGGTGGGAAAAAGGCTGCCTAAGTATGATCCTCAATCAGAGACAACGATCGACAGCTGCCTCTGATTGGGAACCACACCCGGCCAACAAAGAAATAGAAAACCTAGAATGGACACCGAAATCACACCGGTGATTTGGGCGTGACAGTACCCCCCAAAGGTGCGGACTCCGGCCGCAACAACCTGACTCATTAGGGGAGGGTCCGGGTGGGCATCTAGCCTCGGTGGCGGCTCCGGGTGCGACATAGGTATTAACCTCGTCTCCCTTCCTGCCTCCCCGTTGCACACCCGGTCCGTTCTGGACCCCGGCGCGATGCTTCCCCTCTCAGTCCTCCCACAATGCACCAAACCCTGTCCGAACCCTGGTGTGGGAGCCCTCGACCCTGGAGAGGGGCTGATGTCTGGTCCCGGCCCAGCAGTCCTCCCGTGATGCACCAAGCCCTGTCTGGACCCTGGTGTGGGAGCCCTCGACCCCGGAGAGGGGCCGACATCTGGTTCCGGCCCGGCAGTCCTCTCGCGATACACCAAGCCCTGTCTGGACCCTAGTGTGGGAGACCCCAACCCTGGAGAGGGGTTGACATCTGGCTCCGGCTCAGACCTCGGTGGAGCGGATGGCTACGGCATGGGGGAAGAGCAGATAACCGGAGCTGGACTAGACACTGGTGGAGCGGACTGCTCCCGCACTGGAGTGGAGCAGCTAACCGGAGCTGGACTTGGCACCGGTGGAGCGGACTACTCTGGCACTGGAGTGGAGCCGCTGACCGGAGCTGAACTGGACCCCGGTGGAGCGGACTATTCTGGCACCGGACTGGAGCAGCTGACCGGAGCTGGACTAGGCACCGGTGGAGCGGACTATTCTGGCACCGGACTGGAGCAGAGGACCCTCGCTGGATGTCGGGTGCGTGGCGCTGGAACGGGCCGTACCGGACTGGGGACACGCACCACTGGTTTGGTGCGAGGAGCAGGCACGGGCCGTACCAGACTGGAGACACGCACCACTGGTCTGGTGCGAGGAGCAGGCACGGGCCGTACCGGGCTGGGGACACGCACCACTGGTTTGGTGCGAGGAGCAGGCACAACCCGTCCTGGCTGGACGCTCACTTTAGCCCGGCAAGTGCGGGGCGCGGGCACCAAGCGCACCGGGTTGTGAATGCGCACTGGAGACACAGTGCGTATCACCGCATAACAGGGTGCCTGAACGGTCCCACGCTCCTTAACGCGAGTGCAGGGAGTTGGCTCTGGTCTGAAACCTGGCTCCGCCAACCTCTGCTCTAAGGACTGAGCTCTCTGCTGCTGGAGGGTTAACACCTCTCTCAGCTCCTCCTGTTGCCTGGCCAGCTCCTCTCTCAGTGCATCCACTGACTCCTTATCCCTGTGGGCCTCCTGCAGCGCCTCCCTCTGAAGGGAGATCTCCTGCTCCCTCTTAGCTATCAGCCCCCGTAAGGTGGTGGTCTCCTCTCTCAGAGTGCTGAGCTGCAGGTCTTGGAGGGCCTCTATCATAGCGGCCTCCTCCTCCTCCACAGTCAGCCCTTTCAGGGTCTCCTGCTGCTTCGCCAACCACCCCGTGTGCCCCAGCATGTCTGCTCCTCCTGGCCACGCTGCTTGGTCCGTTTGTGGTGGGATCTTCTGTCACGCTCGTTGATTGACGGCTCGGACCAAGGTGCAGCGTGGTAGGCGAACATTATAATTTATTAGCTGAACACAGATCAAACAACAAAATACAAACAAACGTAAAGTTCTGCAGGCTACACAGCTACTAACCAGAAACAAGATCCCACAAACTAAGGTGGGAAAAAGGCTGCCTAAGTATGATCCCCAATCAGAGACAACGATCGACAGCTGCCTCTGATTGGGAACCACACCCGGCCAACAAAGAAATAGAAAACCTAGAATGGACACCCAAATCACATCGTGACCTAACCAACTAGAGAATAAAAGGGATCTCCAAGGTCAGGGCGTGACAATACTCAACTAGTATCAAGCACAACAGTTTTCAGCTGTGCTAACATAATTGCAAAATGGTTTTCTAATGATCAATTAGCCTTTTAAAATGATAAACTTGGATTAGCAAACACAACGTGCCATTGGAACACAGGACTGATGGTTGCTGATAATGGGCCTCTGTACGCCTATGTAGATATTCCATTAAAAATCAGCCGTTTCCAGCTACAATAGCCATTTACAACATTAACAATGTCTACACTGTATTTCTGATCAATTTTATGTTATTTTAATGGACAGAAAAATAGCTTTTCTTTCAAAAACAAGGACATTTCTAAGTGACCCAAAACTTTTGAACGGTAGTATACATCATTATACACATCAATACACAACAGACGCAATCTCTTCCTCTGTGTGTGTGTGTGTGTGTACCTTGAGGAGGCCCGCATGGGGGAAAGTGTCCATGGTCATCACTGTCTCCTCTCCAGACTGGTTGTGCATCTGGCCCTTGAGGATTCGAGCTGCTGTGATGGTGGTAATGCCCATACCTTGGGGAGAATGGCACAGAGAAATACTCTGGGGTTGAACTGCACTGTAACTGGTGAATTAGAATAGGCTGGAAAAGGAGGCTTCGAATGAGTTTTACTCAATATATTTGTTATGTACGATTTGTGTACGTTTAATACATTTTTGTAATGTTCATATTTACATCGCTTACACCACTGATGTGAGGTTTGGACGGTGATTGGTCACTCACCGTCACCCAGGAAGAGCATGATGTTTTTGGCCACATTGGTGTTCAATTTCCTGTTCAGCGCCGCCTGCAAAGCCTTGGCACCCTGGACCCTCCAGAACTCTGGGTTCTCCTCCTCAACTGGGGCAGGGACACACACTTATCTAAAACATACTTATCTAAAACACACTTATCAAAAACACACTTATCTGAACTCCTCTAGCTCTCAACACTTTTCAAACATTTCAGCAATGTACAAATACAAATGTTTTCACTTCTGTAATATTTTATATAATCTACTTTGAGCGGACTTTGAGAGAGTGTGTGAAGAGAGAGATCAGAGGGGATAGAGATGAACACCCTATGGACTGGTCTTTGGTCAGGCTCCAGGAGCCATATAGTGTAGACTATCATACTTCACTAGCCTGGCCTTTTATCTCCTCCAACTAAACATACTGTAGATAGGAGGCTACAGTAACATACTGTAGATAGGAGGCTACAGTAACATACTGTAGATAGGAGGCTACAGTAACATACTATAGATAGGAGGCTACAGAAACATACTATAGATAGGAGGCTACAGTAACATACTGTAGATAGGAGGCTACAGTAACATACTGTAGATAGGAGGCTACAGTAACATACTATAGATAGGAGGCTACAGTAACATAGTGTAGATAGGAGGCTACAGAAACATACTGTAGATAGGGGCTACAGTAACATACTGTAGATAGGAGGCTACAGTAATATACTATAGATAGGAGGCTACAGTAACATACTATAGATAGGAGGCTACAGTAACATACTGTAGATAGGAGGCTACAGTAACATACTGTAGATAGGAGGCTACAGTAACATACTATAGATAGGAGGCTACAGACAGGGCTTCAGTTACATAATGTAATGGGTTTCAATCAGGACTGCATATAGTAGTTGTTTCCTACTTTGTTGTTTTGGCAGATTCAGGAGAACTTGTGTAGCAAAGTGAGAGAGGAGGATGAACAGAGGAGTGAGAGAAGAGAGAGAGGGCATTAAGAGTTTAGAAGTTTAAGACAAGAGAGAGGAGATCAAGCAGAGGGAAGAGTAGGAGAAGAACGAGATCAAGTGAGAGAGAGAGTATGAGGATGGAGTGAGGAGATATGTTTGTGAAAGGAGAGAGAGAAGGTTTGAGAGGAGAGAAGAAGGAAAGTAGAAACCAATGAAAATAGTGAATATAATGACAAACACAACACAGAAGAAAGTAACAGTGGTTGTCTAGAAGTAAGTTGATGAGAAGAGAAGGAGAAGAGCTAAGTCAGGTCAGGTGACCATCCACAGTAAAGGTGTGTCAGGTGGGTCTCTTACCTTTGGCGGTGGTTGAACCCAAAACCTCCAGCAGACACAGGGCCACGATGGACAGTTTCAGAGTTTCCATGACGATGTCTAAAGAGAGGACAGTTCTTCTCTCTGATCACCCCTCAGAGAAACAGAGGAATATTTTCCAGCCCTCCCCAGCCACAATAATTTGTAATGGCAGGTCATAAAACTGACTGATAGTGACCATAGGCCACACACCATTTAGTATCTTTGGGATCTCCCCATGGATTCTGTCCAAACCGTGGTTGGCACCTTCAGCAATAGACCCACCGAACGAAAATATATCAAATGTAGAGACCGAGAACCAACACCTGTGGTGACTGACAACCAACACCAGTGTGTTCTCACAAGCAGACACAAGTAATTAAGACTAAATGAGACACACACACACACCACATTTTCTCTGTGATTTCATGGCCTTTCCACTAGAAAGACTGAAGTCAAGCACATTACACTCTCTACACCTATTTGAAAATACAGGTGCATAAAACACCTGATCTCCCACAGATTAAAACACCTACTCAGGCATTATTAGATTGCTTTTATGAATCACTTTATTGATGAACAGACTGTAGCAGATGATCAAAGGCACACTAACAGGGAATGTGTGGGAACAGAGCATCCACTAAACACACTATAAACACTGACCTCGGATCTGCTAATACAATCGGGAACAAACACACACACAAATCATAAATGGGATAATAAATGAGTAGATCATTAATAACACAGTAGACTGGGGGATAAAGGACTCATGATGACTTACGTAATAGAGTCCAATGGACTGCATGGATGAAGGGCTCTCCTCTGGGGGAAAGCTGCAAACACACACAACAGTTAATCATGTATGCATATAATTACGACAACTTGATTTTTTACATATACTCCCACACACTCTCACTACACAGACTTTCAACATGACACGTCTTAACACTCAAATCACACACACTCATTTATGAACGTACACGCAGAGAGCAACAGCATCAAACCCTGAGTAGTGTGAGTAGTGATAACAGCGGTGGTGAGGGTGGTGGTGAGGGTGAGGGCAGGGTGTGTTGGCGCTGTGTTACTGCGGGGGGATTTACAGCGAGTGGCATGCGGGCCCAGGCAGGAGGCATGTGCCATCACGTGGGCAATGTAGGTGTTATCTTTAGTGCCTGTGAGGAGGTGTGCCAACCGGTCCTTGGAATACACTGCCACTGATTGACTGATTGAATGATGGAGTGACTGAATCATTGGTTGGTTGACTGACTGATTGAGTGACTGAATCATTGGTTGGTTGACTGACTGATTGAGTGACTGACTAGCTGGTTGGTTGACTGACTGACTAGCTGGTGCTTACCCTTCACCAGTATGAGCCTTGGGTTTTCTGTTGAGGATGCTGCCTCCCCCATGCCTGGAATAGACAGCTCCATGCTGGGGTCCCTGTACAGCTCAAAACTCATGTCCTTGGGAGCAGACAGCCCTGCAATACACAGGCAGAGGTGTTATGCACTCACATCTCCAATAATGTGCAGTCACATAGATGGTGAGATGGCTCCCTCTAGTGATTATGAAAGCAATGAACAAACCTGAATCAGCTGTGTAGTGCTAGGGTAAAAACCAAAACGTGCACCCAGGGGGGGACCACAGGACAGTTTGGGAAACCCTGGCCTAGGGAATAGGATGCCATTTGGGACACAGAGAGTCTTCCCCAGTGCCTCATATACTGTACTGCCCTATTAGGCCTCTTTAGCTTATCTGTTGGTTAGCCGTCTTTGAAAACTGGGAGGAACCTGTTGATTGTGAAGGATAAAAGGAGGCTAAAGATAAGACCATGACAGTAACTGAAGGATCAACATGTCAGCAGGGGAGAGAATGGTTCCTGTAACAGTCAGGCGAGATAAGCCAATAACAGAGGTAAAATACAAAATGTTCACCGGGATAAGGTTACAGCGGTGTAAAATTACAGTGAGTACATACATGAAAGAGACCTCTGTTGTCTTCATTATAGGTAGAGTATTGAAGAAGGCATGAGGTTGAACGTTGTCTTCATAAGTAGTGTATTGAAGAAGGCACGAGGTTGAACGTTGTCTTCATAAGTAGTGTATTGAAGAGGGCACGAGGTTGAATGTCTTCATTATAAGTAGTGTATTGAAGAGGGCACGAGGTTGAATGTCTTCATTATAAGTAGTGTATTGAAGAGGGCACGAGGTTGAATGTCTTCATTATAAGTAGTGTATTGAAGAGGGCACGAGGTTGAATGTCTTCATTATAAGTAGTGTATTGAAGAGGGCACGAGGTTGAATGTCTTCATTATAAGTAGTGTATTGAAGAGGGCACGAGGTTGAATGTCTTCATTATAAGTAGTGTATTGAAGAGGGCACGAGGTTGAATGTCTTCATTATAAGTAGTGTATTGAAGAGGGCACGAGGTTGAATGTCTTCATTATAAGTAGTGTATTGAAGAGGGCACGAGGTTGAATGTTGTCTGCATAAGTTGTGCATTGAAGAGGGCGTAAGGTTGAATGTCATCATTATAGGTAGTGTATTGAAGTGTGTGAGATTGAATGTTTTCTAGGGAATCTGGCTCTAAGAGCTGCCAACTCTGCTGTCAACTATCTGGAGTGGTCAAAGGGTTAACAGAATGAACAGGATTAAATATAGAGCGGCCAGGGAGGATTTCCCCCTTCATTACCATTCAGAACATTTTCTATCAAGGGGACAGACAAGGTAGAGGAAGGATTTCTGTTTATCACAGAAGACAACATTCAACTATTTCACGAGGAGGCCTTTTGATCATCAAATTAAAAGGCAAAAAATTAAGTGGAGAGGAAGAGTTTTTTGAGTGCGTTGTAGGAGGATGAAAAGGTGCTGCTGCAGTGTAAGCCTCTATGTCAGGGATGTTATGGACCATCTGGTAGGCCAAGTCAGTACAGATTTACCTGAGAGGAGGAGAGTACTGGACATAAGGTCAGACAGGGGGGATAAGAGACCTGAGAGGAGGAGAGTACTGGACATAAGATCAGACAGGGCGGGATAGAGGGATGAGAGACCTGAGAGGAGGAGAGTACTGGACATAAGATCAGACAGGAAGGGATAGAGGGATGAGAGACCTGAGAGGAGGGGAGTACTGGACATAAGGTCAGACAGGAAGGGATAAGAGACCTGAGAGGAGGAGAGTACTGGACATAAGGTCAGACAGGGGGGATAAGAGACCTGAGAGGAGGAGAGTACTGGACATAAGATCAGACAGGAAGGGATAGAGGGATGAGAGACCTGAGAGGAGGAGAGTACTGGACATAAGGTCAGACAGGAAGGGATAAGAGACCTGAGAGGGGAGTACTGACAGGTCAGACAGGGGGATAGAGGGATGAGAGTAGGGAAAGGAGAGAAAGAGAGAGACCGACAGAAGCACAGCGTGTAGAACTTTAGCTCTATCAATCTTGCTCGTAGTTAGATCCAAGATATGCTCAAAGTTGGAGGTTGTAGTTTGAGTGAGTTTGTTACTTAGGACAGTCATGGCGGGATGTGTGTAGTGTGTAGTGGTTGGACAGTACCTGCATCTTTGACCCAGCGCAGTATGGAGGTGACCTTGTTGCCCTTGGTGGCGTTACACTGTTCACAGACAGCCTTGGCACTCAGCCCTCCCAGGAACTTGTTGGTCTGTGACCGCCACCTTTTCCACCGCGGTCATCAGACAGACCCATTACTAACTACGATATGAGAATGCTTGAATCTTAACTTTGTTTTAATGATTGTGTTCAGTAAACCTAAATCTCAAAACCTCTACCTACCAATATATCCAAAACTACAGCCCCATCCCATTAACCAGGTACTCCTCACAAACAGAACTGAAAAGGAGCCCGAATTGTGATAAAATGGAGATCAAATATAGTGTGTTACACCCATATAAGTAGTGAGGACTAGGATGAGGAGTGCTCAGAGCACACACAAAAGGTGAATAGGTTGAGTACAGGGGGCCTGAAACATCTCTACTATCATGACTGACCTGTAACATTGGTCAGACTTTACAAATCTGTTGTGTAGGATTAAGGTCTAGTCACCTCTTCCACCCTCGATCTACACAGATGGAACTTCTGCACAAAAGAGAAGTCAGAACACACAACTCTGCAGATGGGAGAACTTTAGAAGTGGAGACAATGAAAACAAACAAATGCAATTTCTCAGCGGCGGAGCCGCATACCCGTGTTCTGATTGGGTGAGACTTACACAATGCAGTCAGCTTCCTCATTCCACAGGACAAAAAACAAAAATGTACAGTAAAGGCTTTGTTTCTTTTTGTAGGACAACAGGGGGGACGAAAGTTTGAAATCTGACATTACTGTGAAACTACATGTAGGATTTCAGTCCTCCCCTCTCTTGATAAAAATAAAATAAAATAAAATGTTTTCTTATTTGCAATGTTCTTTATTATCTTTTCCAGTTTCGGATATGAAAAGAGGCATTCATTTTCTTAATTAAATACTTCAAAGTAAAGCAAAAAAGTATTTACAAAAGATTCAATTAAATTGTAATCAATGACTTCAGGTGGATAATTACAAGCACCTGCTAGCTGAGGAGAGAAAAATATAAATACAGAGAACTGCCACTTTGCTTCAGAAAAAAATATTCATGGCATAACATTAGCATTTTTATTTTTGAAAGAAAGGTCATATATTACATAAGTCTCCTGAAATGCATTTCCACTAAACGGAAGCAGAAAGGCCTAAGGATAACGTACTGTGAACGTTCTTTTTTTCTCTTTTTGAAATTGCTTTTTTAAAGTTGATTTCTATATATACACACACACACACACCTTTCAAGTTTGAATTATGATTCTTTTTTTTAAAAATCCACATCGTTTCAAGACCGTTCTCCCTTTCCAGCCCCAGTTTTAAGTGTAGGAGTAAAGTAACACAGGACAAATTAGGGTTGGCGAGCATGGCCATAAGGAAGCATTGTGACCCCCAGCAGCAAAAGGTCATTCTCCATCGCTCCCCAGTCCCTCTCCACCAATCCCAGGACTTCCATAGTCCATAGACAGGAAGTCCACAGGAGTCTCAGACTCCCAACTGAAATGTTCAAAGAAAATGAGCTCCAGCTTGTCCACTTTTCTTTACATAGATTTTCTTTTATATAAAAAAAAAAAAACATGCCAATCATCCTACTCAAAAATAAAGAGCTAAATCACTGACAGAGTCATGTAGAATCGTACATACGACATGATGGCCATCATGTCTCATTCAACAGGATATATGATGTAATCAAAAATATATATATGAGCAGCCTTTATTAGTTCGCTGTCTGTTGTGGACTTTCTTTGTTGTTTTGCTAAACATCATGAATAGTGTTGCTACGGCAACGTGACGCCTTTAAAACAAGGAATAAAACCTCAAAACACTGAAGTAAACAGCCACCCCTACAGCTTGTTGTTACGCTTATCATTCTCTCGCAATTAGTTTCTCAATTTAGTTCATTTTAGTTCAAAGACATTCAGCAGCGCAAAATAAACAAAAATGAAAATAAAACAAAAAATGATTGCATTTTCAATCCGTAGTAGAATCTCCTAGCTGATTTTTTTCCTTTTTATGCAGAAGGATTTTGTTGATTCTAACAGCCCCATGTTCCTGAATCATCAGACAGCATGTTCTCGTTTCTCCTCCAGGTTCTCCCAGTGTCCAGGGCGCGCTGGTGAGCAGGTCCTAGCTGTTGTCAGACTCCTCGTCCTCTGCCTCACGGAGCCAGGTGAAGAAGGCGGTGACGGACTTCAGGGCCACACCCTTGCCCTGCATCTCAGTGGGGTCCTTGCTGGACTCCCACTTGTAGAAGGCCTCCTCTTTGATCACGTCCTCGTCGTACAGCGTGTCAAAGAACATCCGCAGCAGGTCTACAAGAAAGGAGGAAGACAGGATGTCAACACAATGTAAGGGGAGGGAGACAGGATGTCAACACAATGTAAGGGGAGGGAGAGAGGATGTCAACACAACGGAAGGGAGAGAGGATGTCAACACAACGGAAGGGGAGGGAGAGAGGATGTCAACACAACGGAAGGGGAGGGAGAGAGGATGTCAACACAACGGAAGGGGAGGAAGACAGGATGTCAACACAATGGAAGGGGAGGGAGAGAGGATGTCAACACAACGGAAGGGGAGGGAGAGAGGATGTCAACACAATGGAAGGGGAGGGAGACAGGATGTCAACACAATGTAAGGGGAGGGAGAGAGGATGTCAACACAATGGAAGGGGAGGGAGACAGGATGTCAACACAATGTAAGGGAAGGGAGAGAGGATGTCAACACAACGGAAGGGGAGGAAGACAGGATGTCAACACAACGGAAGGGGAGGGAGAGAGGATGTCAACACAATGGAAGGGGAGGGAGACAGGATGTCAACACAACGGAAGGGGAGGGAGAGAGGATGTCAACACAATGGAAGGGGAGGGAGACAGGATGTCAACACAATGTAAGGGAAGGGAGAGAGGATGTCAACACAACGGAAGGGGAGGGAGAGAGGATGTCAACACAACGGAAGGGAGAGAGGATGTCAACACAACGGAAGGGGAGGAAGACAGGATGTCAACACAATGGAAGGGGAGGGAGACAGGATGTCAACACAATGGAAGGGGAGGGAGACAGTATTTCAATACACAATGTACACAAAAATAACTAATCTAGGAGACAAATTGGTCAACCACACCCCTCGGTCAAATAACCCCTATGGAAAAAAAGGAAGAAAAAAGGCTAAAATTGGGAGACAAACACAGGACAAAATAGAGTCTTCAGCATGTAAAAAACTGCCAAAGAGACTTGACACATAGGGAAACAGAGAGGAGAGTGACTGAAGTCATTGTGCATCTCACTCACTGGCAGGTTGCTCCATCTCCACCATGAGGGCCTGCAGAGCGTAGAGAGCCTGCAGCTCCTTCTGCTCATCCTTCAGGTACTTGTGGAGCAGCTTGGCCCTCCGGGTGATCACCCTCGCATCCAACTTGTAAGGGTTCTCACCTGCGGGCAGAGAGGGAGAGGTCAAAAACTATATTTTGGTATTTGTTTCTTACATTAGTCCACTATTGATACAGTCCCAAAATGTTTTGCATGTCAACAGTCATGTTTTCAAGATATTGTACTTTCAAGAAGCAAAGTGTCACCGGCCACATCATCATGATGATGCGTTTGGAGTGATCTGAGCCATAATGTGTTGGCTCGGATATATTATTATTTCCACATTGTCCTTTCCAGCACGGTTCCAGCAACTATGCATCGGTACAGAGCTGCTAAGTAGTGTGAAAAGAGTATTAGAGTGGAGGGTTTTCCTGAAACATTGTTGGATTGAGAGGTGGTAGCAATAAAGGTAGGGTAACTCACAGATGATGGCCGACTGGCAGATGGCTGTCATGACTGCTCTGACAAACACGTTGGAGGACATCTGCGTCTTGTCCAGGTTAGCCTAAAGAGGGAGGGCACAGTCACATCAACACATATCAGTGGGATATACAACAAGGACCAATGGGGACAATATATACAGTGTATTTGGAAAGTATTCAGACCCCTTCTCCACATTTTGTTACATTACAGCCTTATTCTAAAATGGAATATTTTTTTTCTTTTTTAAATTAAATCTACACACAATACCTTATAATGACAAAGCGAAAACAGAAATACCTTATTTACATATGTATTCAGACCCTTTGCTATGAGACTCGAAATTGAGCTCAGGTGCATCCTGTTTCCATTGATCATCCTTGAGATGTTTCTACAACTTGATTGGAGTCCACCTGTGGTAAATTCAATTGATTGGACATGATTTGGAAAAGGCACACACCTGTCTATATAAGGTCCCACAGTTGACAGTGCATGTCAGAGCAAAAACCAAGCCATGAGGTCAAAGGAATTGTCCGTAGAGCTCTGAGACAGGATTGTGTCGAGGCACAGATCTGACGAAGAAGGGTACCAAAACATTTCGGCAGCATTGAATGTCCAAGAACACTGTGGCCTCCATCATTCTTAAATGGAAGAAGTTTGGAACCACCAAGACTCTTCCTAGAGCTGGCCGCCCGACCAAACTGAGCAATCGGGGGAGAAGGGCATTGGTCACTCTGACACACAACCATCTCTGCAGCACTCCACCAATCAGGCCTTTATGGTAGAGTGGCCATCATGCTGTGGGGATGTTTTTCAGTGGCAGGGACTGGGAGACTAGTTAGGATCGAGGGAAAGATGAATGGAGCAAAGTACAGAGAGATGATGAAAACCTGCTCCAGAGCGCTCAGGACCTCAGACTGGGGCGAAGGTTCACCTTCCAACAGGACAACGAACCAAAGCACACAGCCAAGACAATGCAGGAGTGGCTTCGGGACAAGTCTCTGAATGTGCTTGAGTGGCCCAGTCAGACCCCGGACTTGAAACCGATCTAACATCTCTGGAGAGTCCTGAAAATAGCTGTGCAGCGACACTCCCCATCCAACCTGACAGAGCTTGAGAGGATCTGCAGAGAAGAATGGGAGAAACTCCCCAAATACAGGTGTGCTAAGCTTGTAGCGTCATACCCAAGAAGACTCGAGGCTGTATTTGCTGCCAAAGGTGCTTCAACAAATTACTGAGTAAAGGGTCTGAATACTTACGTAAATGTGATATCAGTTTTTTATTTTTTATAAATGTGCAAAATAATTATGGGGTATTGTGTAGAGATTGATGAGGGGAAAAAACAATTTCATCCATTTTAGAATAAGGCTGTAATATAACAAAATGCAGAAAAAGTAAAGGGGTCTGAATACTTTCCAAATGCACTGTAACTGAGTCTATTGGTAGTACTGCACAAGGAACCAAAAGCAAACCAAAATATTCATTGGGTGAGTGGACACTCTCCCTCTCACACGTCATACCTCGACCCAATCGTAGATCCTCTGGTTTTCAGCCTTGTCCTGTATGAGTCTGTCCAGCTGTTTGGTCAGCTCCTCTGAGCTCAGCTCCTTCTTACTGCTCTTCTCTGTCTCATCATCATCGTCATCATCATCTCCTCGTCCTCCTCCCAGGGTGAACTCCACATTCTGCATTCAGAGGGAACACACACAACAAGAGAGTGAAACTTCCCATAATTAATGTTATGGGCTATCCAGACAGGAAGCGATGGGGCGGAGCAAGGTTTGCCAAAATAGAGCAGATTCCTATTTTCTCTGCTTCGGCTGAGCGGCTTTCACATGCACGAGCACCGCAGATCGCTACGCCTAGAATAACGTCTCCTGCCTAGCGCCATTGAAAATGAATGGGCAACTCTGCTGCCGCTTCCTGTCTGGAAAGCCCTTAAAGCACTTTGGGACAACTGTTGATGCAAGTAAGACTATATAAACACATTTGATTGAAATTTGATCGATTTATCTAAAGGTAGACTCAGCTGTATGACGTAGATGCACAAAGTAAACAGCAGTGAGAGTGTTAAAGCTTGAGGCTCAACCTCAGCTGTTTTGGTCCCCTGGCTGTAAGTGTGTGAAGCGAATCCGTGCACATGCACAGATCCTGTGACCGTGTGAGAGCGAAGTCTTGCATCCCGCTCATCTCAATATCTGTGGTGCTGCTCGTGGCAAAGTCATTTCACTGAGTCTACCATTAATAATGGACTATTATTTCATATTTGTCTATCAGTTCAAAAAGGGTCAATCCTATATGGTGAATCTGCTTTCAATCCCTACAGGGTCATGACCTCTGACCTCTTCTGTCACAAACTTGTTGGCGTCCTCGTCCTCAGGCAGAAAGTCTTTCCAGCTAAGCCCCGCCTCCCTCCACATGGTGCCTGCCTTTTTATGGCTCTGAGGTAGACGGATAGAGTAGGTTCCATTTAAAACACTTTGGATCCACAAACATGACATTTGCATAGGATTCAAACATCAATAGGTAATCTAGATGCCTGGACAGATATGAAAACATAAAGCACCATCTCCTTTACAGGTTGGGTAGTGAGAGAACGTACCATTCCTTTGCAGAGTAGGGTGAGGATCTGGACAAGTAGAACTCCAGCCGTCCCCTGAGGAACCAGGGGCTTGGATATCTCCCTACAGGGTCATAGGTCAAAACAAGGTCAGTAGGTCACATCTTAATATAGAGGATACTGACTGATTGAATAGAGTTATTATTAGTAGAGGCCTAGAATGAAGCCTGGGACTGACTTGAAGAGCTGTCCCATGGGGATGCCTCCTTCGTGGAGCATAGGGGTGATGAGCTCAGCCAGGTAGAGCCAGATGTGGGGGATGTCTATGACCATGTCCTCCGCCACCTCCAGTATCTCCTGAAGCCTGTTGAGACACACACACACAAACATTATAACACACACACATTATAACACAACACACACACAAACATAACACACACCAAATCAATCACTCAGATTCATCAGATAGACTTTATCTAGAAAATAAAAAAGGTCAATATACTAGTGGTCCACTACGACACTTTTCACATATTCAATGTTTCACAACTCATTTGTGTGTAGTGTTGTTCCAAGGGCAGAAAACACAGACTCTCTCTGAGGTGACTGACCCTCTGTAGTACTGCTCTTTGGGGAGGGTGCCTGCCTTGTACAGCTGGTGCAGCAGCAGGCCCATGCGTTCTCTGGCGATGGGGCTGCGCTCCAGAGTGGACTCCAGACCGCTTCGTACAAACACAAAGAGCAGCGGGGTGCTGTTCATCTCCACTACACACTGCAGCGCCTCCTACAGCGCCGGAGGGGAAACAGGATTAAAAGTTTAGTTTTACTCCTCTAAAGTAGGGCAGTGTTTCAGTAATAAAAACATGTTTCAAAAAAATGTTTTGTTGTAGCTCAGTTGGTAGAGCATGGCGTTTGCAACGCAAGGGTTGTGGGTTCGACTCCCACGGGGGGCCAGTATGAAAATGTATGCACTCACTAAAAAACTAAGTCGCTCTGGATAAGAGCGTCTGCTAAATGACTAAAATGTAAAAATGTATATCATTTACATGGAAAGCCATTTTCAATTGCCACCATGTGGCCAACTAGCTAGAGTATGTATTATTCAACTGTTGCATATCTGTGTGTGGTTGATATGTAGGCAAGTCTCTCCAATGATCTGCATGGGTATAAATGTAATGTACCTTCATGTCGTTGATGTGTAGGTACTCCTCTATGATAGCTGTGGACTTCTTTTCCAGCTCTTCTTCACTCAAGGCAGGTTTGGTCTGGGGAGGAGGGGGGGTTGGAGCAGCTTCCCTCTTCACTGTGGCCCAAACAGAGAGAGAATGTCACATACAGAAGTTACTCTGAAAATGTCTGCCTGAGAAATCCTTGCCTTTTAAAACATTACAAATTCCCCATAAAGGGTTCCTGAATTGGTTAACATAGTACCAACTCTCTGCCTTTCCCCATCCCTTTAAACCCCTGGTCACTCCTGCCAGCAGTACTGTAAGCCTGACACAAAGTATGCTGTGTGTATTCTTTGTTTCATACCATTCTCTTTGCTCCTGGCTCGGTCTCTGCTGCCCCGGTCGTCGGTCATGCTGGCAACGCGGCGTACAGGATCAGCAGGGCCGCTGTGCTCCCTCTCTCTGCCGTGCTCCTCCGACTCCCTGCTAAAGCTCCGCTTGGTGACCGGGGGCCGGTTCCTGTCCCGGTCGTCCCTCCGGTCAAAGCGGTCGTTGCTGCCACGGTCATGACGCTCGAATCTGTCGCTGCCACGGTCCCGGCTAGAGCTGTTCCTGTTTGTGTATAGGGGGAGGGTGGTAGGGTGGGGGTAGATGCAAAGAGTCACAAGAAGACCTTAATTCATCTGAACCAATCAAACATTCTGCCCTGTGGTAGCAGTGATGTTCCATATTCAAATCAGTGACTATCAGACACAAAGAGAAAACCTCCCAGATAGAAAGAGATATGTAAAGGACAGATGTAGTATGTTGTAACGTCCCAGTGCTGCTGACCTATGAGGAACTCTTCTGTCCGAGTCATGTGAGGGCCCTGAGGAGGAGGGCTGCTGTGGCTGCAGGGCTGAGAACCTGTTGAGGGTGCTGGTGGCTGGGCGGCCTCCTGACTCTGGGGCTACACACACACAGTTCATTTTTAAAGAGCCTAAGAGTAGATATTTCACAGTGGTGGATGTACTGGTAAGAGGACTTACTGACTTCCCCAGCGGGTTTGGCTCCGGTGGTGCCTCCACTGCTGCCCTTGCCCCAGCTGCCCCACATGCCCTTACCCCCAAGCTGGGGCGCCAGCAGCTGGTTGTTAAAGTCCAAAGCCCCGGGCTGCAGAGAGAAGGAGAGGTTAGAAACATTACTTTTGAGGAAAGAAGACTAGCAGTATTGTTGGGGGCAAAACATCTTGAGATCTGAAAAAGGTCTGAAGTTTCAAGTTACATAAGTGAGAAGTTTGGAGGAGTCAGAAATGGTATGGTCATAACTCTAAATGGAGGTTAAAGGTTAAGTGGTGAGTACCAGACTACAGAGTGAGTGGGTTTGGGGTTTCAGTCCAACAGATTAGATTAGAAGAGTTGGGAATGGTAGGGCTGATAGAACTTTACAATGGGGTTGAAGGTTAAGGAGGTGGGTGCTAGACTACAAGTGGAGGGGGTTGGAGTGTTTCAGTCAGAATCCACAGTATGATGTATCACTGACCTTAGTGATCTTGCTGAGTCGGCTGGTGTCGATGGGTCTGCTTTTGGTGGAAATGGGAACTGTGTTCCAGCCTTCGTCCTGGGGCTGACTCCTTTGGCCCGCCTGGGGGTGTTGGCCCCCACGGCTCCCCTGATCTCTTCCTCCTCCTCCTCCTCCTCCTCCACCACCACCACCACGTCCTCCACCTCCTCCTCGGGTGTTCTGGTTGAGGAGTTGCTGCTGCACCTTGAGAACCTCCCTGTGCTCCTCCAGCTCAGCCTCCTTGTGAATCTGGTCTATGGTCTTGGGGCCCTGCTCTCCTCTCCTGGGGACCCATGTGTTCTGGGAGGGGGGAGTGGGAGTGAGTTAGGGCTGTCCCAGACTAAAAAAAATCTTGGCTCAACAGTCGTCCTTTTCTTTCGACCAATCGATATTTCCATATATAGACAGACACACCCTATGTGTTTGAATAAAAATCAACTACATATGCACTGAGCTTGTCTGATGCTTTAAGAACACGGTTTGATTAAATAATGATGACACACAAACGACTCCAGAAAGAGCCTGATGGTCCCACTGTGTTAAAACAAAATGACAGCGAGTGCCTGTGTGACTGGCGCACGTTGTCGCTCTCCTCCCTACTGCAGCCAAAAGGCACCACGGCACAGCAAGTGTTTATTGTGCTGTCCGTGCTGAAGCTGCAACATCATTTCAGCCATTTAGTTTCTTACTTGTTGCAGATTGAAAAGTTCTGTTACCGAAATCCATTATTTGTTTAGGACAAACACTCCCTATTCCCTCAACCCTTGCTCTCTTTACGTAAAACATGTAAACATAGCATGCATGTGACCAATAGGGCCTGACCTATAGCCTATCATAAACACATCAATTAATTGGTTATAACAAACTCCAAACACAGTAACACGTGACAGCAAAATGGATGCGGAGGACGTGAAAAATAAATGCGCAAATGTTTACTGGTTGCTCCGGAGGGGAAGGGGAAGTCAGATCTGTGGAAGACATTTGACTTAGTTATGGAAACTACTGGAGATCAAGAAAAAGGAGGGTATAGGAGCAAGCGTTGCATGAGTATTATGTGTGCCAAACAGTTGCTGTCAGATTACAATAATAAATAAAAACCATTTGGAAGTGTAAACACTAAATAAATAAGTGTACCAGAGAGTCTGTTCTAATGAGAAATTAAAAATATAAAGCCTTTATTATAGCAGACTAAAAACAGTTGCATGCATTCGTGAATTGTGGTTTATTTATTGTTTAGGCTAATTATTCAAAGCTCCCTTTATTATTTAATTTTAAAACTAAAATGCTTGATTGCATTTTAAAGCATGAATGTCTCGCATGCTGTGTGATGACATGAACGAATGAATCATTGAATGAATGATTGATTGATTGATACAGTAGCCTATATATTGAAATATAGGCCTAAGTAAGTTACGGTATTAAGACTAAACAGGAAGGTCTCTTAGGCCTACAGCTCGATGGTGGTTATACAAGGCTACTATACAAAGCCTACTAATGATAACGACATTACTTATTATAATGATGATCATAATAATAATAACAATAAGAAGGAGATTAAGGAAAAGGTCTTAGAGTGATGGACTGTGCCATACCGTGGCCTCCGCAATGGATTAGTCCACTGAGACCGACACGAATCAGACAGATGTCTTGTGCACCCTGAAAAAAGGATGTGTTACGACTGCACGACTAAAGAAATCTCAGTCGACCAACAGCCTATCGACCAGTCGACTAAATGGGGTCAGCACTACAGTGAGTACAGTAATATACTTTAACTGAGGATTGGAATTAAATGGAAAAGTGTGGCATACCCTTAACACTCCATATCTCTTCGAGTCAAAGGTCACTTAGTCAATAAATTAAGACAAATGGGTGACTTGACAACAGGGCTATAGAAAGAGCGCGAGAGCGAGAGAGATGCCTTGCCTTAACCCCGTTGTCAGCTTTTCCAGACAATGGAAACTGAAACTATAGCGTTTTCCCAGTAAATGGCAGGGGCCAGTGTGCTGACTGAGTGCAGCTGATCAGCTCTTATGAAACATCCCGACTGCTGCTTTGGTAACAGCTTTGGTAAGACACTTACTGGGGGTGGAACCATAGCAATCCTATAACTGTAATTATGGATCCAGTGCAACACCACATCACTGCTCTAACCATACTGCGAGTCACTGTCGAACAGACACACAAACACATTGAGGCTCTGCAGACATTTTCCCAGAAAAGTCACCGGAGACTAAACTAGTTAAAGTGGAACAGTCCAGCATTTATGTTGTTTTCTGGTAAACTGCATTACAAGAAAACCTCAGACACACACAGCTAACAGTACTGTACAAATACATGCACATCTAGACCTTAGATAGAGGCCTAGGCTACAGATCCTTAGTTAACATACCTGTATGTCCTTAGTAACTAGTAGTTTTCAAACAAAGTAAGAAATGTGAGTTTGTGAATCACTGAAAGCTTAGCGAATTGGTCATAGGCATTAGGCTTGGGCTGTATACCGTATATATCGGGTTATTTGGAAATACCCACGGGATGGTTTTTCAATACTGTCAATACCACTGAAAGTATTTATTTGAAGCTTAATTAATTTGAATATTTGTAGCTAGTTTTTAAATAAATACCTGCAGTCAACTTGTACAATTTAGGAGATAATGAAATATCAAGATCTGCGTTATGAAGCTTATCGGTTGTCTTGGGAGTAACTGCAGCCCGCGCCAGGTGATCTAGTTACAGTATGGAATTCACAACTAGATATCTTATAACTAAGTTAACTGCCTAAAATGTGCTAAATGATCTGCAGTTGTGTATTTGGTTTGCTAACTTAGTACCAAGTTATCTAGCTAAGTGGTTAGCTTCTTGCAATCAAGCTCCTCTTGGTAACAGAAGAGAATACCTTCCGTCTAATATTAGTTTTGTGCGTGCACCAAACTGTGTGGCATTTTTGAGTTACTTGTATAACTTTATGAGTGGGATGTCTGTCCTGCAAAGTTTGTCAAGAGACTGTATAAAATGTTTGCATGCGTTCGTTAGATTTGACATGTACTTGTTAGCATTGCACTGTGGTCAGTGCAGGTATTACCGAATATCCTGGTATGGCACAAGATCGGTATGAAGGTAGGACAATCTGGATACTGCCCAAGCCTAATAGGCATGGATAACTAGTTTGTGTGAACATCAAGGGACACATCCGTTTAGAAGGGTGGTAGACATCTAGACGGTGAATGACTTTGAGAGGAGGGAGTCGGTTACAGTAGCTTGGAGAGATGGGATTGGCTGCGGGGTGCAGACTGACTCCTGTCTCAGCCTATGGTACAGAGGGGCAAAGCTGGGGATCCTCCCTGTATTAAAGAGCTGAGTTTGTCTCTCTATTATCCCACTTCAGAACCCACACGGGCCAGGACTACAGACTAGTGTGGGCGTCTACGGGGCTGTAAAACAACACAACCCACTATGATACACTACACATGCATGCATAGAGAGGGCTTGTAAAGGAAGTGAGACTAGAGTTCAGAGGTGATTTGGGATCAGGGATACATTCAGAGGTCAGAGGTGATTTGGGGTCATGGATAAAATCAGGGTTTAGGGGAGACTATTCTGTCTATGGTAGTTTGACCAAGTGTTTACTGATATGCTTGGATACATACCAACCAGAGGACAAGGGTCAGTCAGATTAGATAGAGATGACCAAAATGTTTAGGTGAGAGGGCTGAAGCATTACCCAGACACTGGTGTGTGTGTGTGTGTGTGTGTGTGTGTGTGTGAGGAGGTATTACCCTCCTGAGGTCCAGTACGTCCTGCAGCATGAAGCGGATTCTGGACGATGTCTTCTTCTCCTTGATGATCTTGTCCATCTGGGTAAAGTACTGGTCCATACGAGGCTACAGAAAGAGAGACAGGCAGGTTAGTGTGTATGTGTTGGTGTGTAAATCTATGTTTCTTAGAAATAATTTGGTCTAAGTGTTGTAAAGGATGCGTGTCTGTGTGTGTCAGTGACACTGGTTCAGCATTACCTTTGCCTTCTCAAAGTCCAGGTCCTTCCCTATAGTGGACAAGAGTCTACAGAGGCACTCTAGCGACTCCTCATCGTGGTTCTTCAGCAGCTTGACGATGCAGTCGTGCATGATGGCCTCAGTCAGCATCTTCAGCTTGAACAGCTCACCAATGAACTTGATGTTGCCTAGCGACCGCCGCCGCGCCTTGTCTTTGGCCTCCTCCAGCTCCGCCTTCAGGCGATCCTTCTCCTCCTTCAGACAGGAAGTGATGTAACAGAGGGAGAGGAAGCAGGAAGTAGGGGGAGGGAGGAGAGGGAGGCATACCAGACAGATGGTCAGCTAACTCCTACAGAAATCAAAACCAAGTGTGTCTGTGTGAGAGAGACATTTTAATTGGTCACAGAGCCCAGCTCGTACCGTGGCTGCAGCATCCAGCTCTTTCTGCTTCTCCTCAAAGATGACATCATCGTCCTTGTCCTTCTCAAACTCCTTCTGACAGCGGTTCAGAAGCAGCTTGCGAAAATTCACAGTGACTCCTGGCTTGTCTGTAGTGGGGACTTTGAGCTGACAAGATGAAAAGACAAAGAAACAATTTAGGCCACGGTTGGAGAGTTTTGCAGACGTCATATAAAGTCAGTGGTCCAGACACGTGGCACAGAACGGAGGTCATCACCAGACCAAGACCAGCACACTAGGTGTACACACACACACCCTTCAGAGTCACTCACCCCAATAAGGCAGCGGCACATGTTGGCGTAGGCCACAGAGAAGTTGGGTTCAGAGATGGCCTTCTCAAAGATCAGATCTATCACTCCCTTCAGCCTCTCCTCCGTATCGATGGTCAGCTCTGTGACCTGCTTCATCAGCTGTTGGAACATCTGAGGGGTCAGCTTGTTCAGGATACTACGGACCCTCTTGAACAGCTCCTTGGTCTTGGCCTCTTCTGGGTCGTCGAGCTCCTCCTCAGGAGCAGCTCGCCCACTGGCAGCCTTCTTGACAGCGGGCTTCCAGGCCTTCTCAGCCTTGTTGAGCTTCACGTCGTCCGTCAGAGAGGAAGAGATGTTGATGATCCTCCTGGGCTCCTTACGCTGGCCCTGCTGGGAGCGACGCGGTCCTCCACCACCCATACCAGAGGGCTGGAGGAGAGGAGGGAGGGGAAAATGAAAGTTTTAATATAATCAGAGTGTAGTATTTGAGAAGATTGACAGATAGTTTTCCATGGTAACTCACTGGTCCTCCTCTGTGGCCACCCCCTCCACCACCACCACCACCACCACCTCCACCTCCTCCACCTCCCATTCCAGGCCTGCCCAGGTTGGCAAACGAGGGTGTGAAGTCGGTGCCCATGTTCATCCCTGGCAAACGGCTGGGGTCCAACTGGCGGAGAGGGGCCTTATTCGCCTGGAGAGAGAGAGAAGTAGTACCAGGAATAGAGAGAAACAATGACGGAACCAGAGGACAGAAGATAAATAATGACGGACACAAAGAAAGACAAAATAAATAACTGGTGATGAAAGTGGTCCATAAAAATAAATGCATGAAAATAATCTCCAATGGACCGTGCAGTGATTCCTCCAGTCCAGCAGGGGACAGTGTTGTACGGTACCTTGTCCAGCACAACATCACTGATCTGAGGCAGGCCCTCAGGCTTGGACATGGCGACACTGATGAACTGGAAGCCCAGCAGGAAGTCCCTGTCATACCTCTTCTTCTCCTCTGGGTCTATAGGCCTACATAGTTCTGGAGGAGAGGAACAAGGAATTATAGAGGAATCACATATGTGAGTTTTCATCAGTATAGCGTTCAGGTTGGTAGAGTTGGGGTATATAGTCTGGCATCCGAACTGAGTATCACTCCGTTTCACTTTTTTTTTTTAAACATACATTGATGTCAAATGGGACTTTAGGACTCGTGCTCTGACAAAGCATTTCCAATAAAGTGAAACTTTGCATCCTCTCTTGACTGACAGAGGCAGACCTTGTGAGATAAGGTGTAGAGGATAACGTTAAGAGGATAATATTCTAAGTAAGTATAGAAATGTTACAGGGCATCTTAGGGCCAAGGTTCAGAACCCACCCTCTTTGTACTGGTACTTCAGATCCCCGGGCTTGGGTTCGATATTCTCTGCATCTAGTTTGTCCTCCTTCTCCTCCCACGTCTCATCCACCTCTTCGACTGCAGGGGTGGCGGCTGGGCGGGGCTCCTCGGCGTCAGAGGCAGAAGTGGGTGTGGCCTGCTCTGGCTCAGGAGGGCTCTCCACTACCTGCTCCTGGAGAGAGAGAGAAGAGATGGAAGAGAGAGAGAGAGAAGAGATGGAAGAGAGAAAGAGAAGAGATGGAAGAGAGAGAGAGAGAAGAGAGAGAGAGGGTGGAGAGGAGAGGAGAGCGAGAAGGGGGGGGGGGCGTATTAGTCACTGTAAACATTTTTTCTTCTTCTTCTTCTGGGGTTTTTATGGGCCAGCTGTAAACAGGCATTCTTAAAGCTTTGATATGATGGCGTGGGTAGTGTATTTGATATGAGATAGCGTGGGTGGTGTGTTTGATATGGATGGCGTGGGTAGTTTGTGTGAACGGACCTCCTTAAAGGCATCCAGGAGGTCTCCAACAGCCTCCTTCTTGTTCAGATCCTTCATCTTCCTCTTTTTCTTCGGCACAGAAACAGCAGCTACAAGCAGAACACCACCAACACAGTCAGACTAAACCTTTATGTATTGACACTCAATCCCCAATCCAACCCTAGCACCCAAACTCCACCTAGCCTATCAGAAATCAAGGTGGAGCGGTTACCACATTGCCAATATCTCTTCAACGTTTTATTTTTATGGCTTTCTGTTGGAGCTATGATCACTCCAAGTACCCACTGTTCCGGGTCCTCGGCGTAGACATAACCCTGTCACTCTCTGCCCCTCATGACACAGGCTCGACACACAGTCGGACTGCAACGTAGATCCTCCTAGACAATGTTTCATCTTCACGAAGTGCCAACGGGTAGGGTTAGGAATTGAAATTGAGAAAGACAATGTGGTTGAATGAGACAGACAGACAGATGGCTCCAGACAGAGGAAAAAGACAGACAGACAGATGGCTCCAGACAGAGGAAAAAGACAGACAGACAGATGGCTCCAGACAGAGGAAAAAGACAGACAGAGGGAGACTGTTTCAAAGAAAGAAAAAAAAAGCGAGAGTCAGTCAGTCAGACTGATACTGACCTTGCATAGAACTCTCCCCGGCTGGGGTGTTGCTCTGTGGTGGTGGAGAGTCCATCTCGTCTTCCACGCGGAGCGCCGTTACCTCTGTAGTAGTAGCAGTCTCAGCTAGGACATGGGTCGCCTGGGCAAAGGGGGCGGGCGTCGCCTGGGCAAGGGGGGCGGGAGTCGCCTGGGCAAGGGGGGCGGGCGTCGCCTGGGCAAGGGGGGCGGGAGTCGCCTGGGCAAGGGGGGCGGGCGTCGCCTGGGCAAGGGGGGCGGCGGGCGTCCCCTTGGCAACGGGGGCGGCGGGCGTCCCCTTGGCAACGGGGGCGGCGGGCGTACCCTTGGCAACGGGGGCGGCGGGCGTACCCTTGACAACGGGGGCGGCGGGCGTACCCTTGACAACGGGGGCGGCGGGCGTCCCCTTGACAACGGTGGCGGGCGTTGCTGTGACGGCAACAGGCGTGGGTTTAGGCATAGGTGCCTCCCTCTGTAACTGGGCCGCCTCAGGCTCAGCGATGGGGCTGACGTCACACTCCGACGACTCCGCAGACACCTTCTCAGGGTCCTGGGGGCTGGGGAGCGGCAGGCCATTGGGCAGCCTGAGCTCCTCTGGCTGGGCAATGGGAGACTCCAGGGGGGGTTCTGCTGCCTGGGGGGAGGGCATGGTGATGGACAGGGCTGATGGCTCCTCCTCCTCGGCTGGGGGGGGCTGTGCTGCAGACATACCGTTAGTGCTGCTGCTAGGGGTGGTCACTGGAGCAAGGGAAGGCTCAGGTTTGGATGATGTAGTCACCTCCTCCCTAGCCTCCGCCACCTCCTCTTTAATCTCCTCCCGCTCCTCCTTGGCGGCTGAGGGATGCTCCTCGGCTGCAGAAGTGTGGCAGGGTTCAGGCAGGGGCGCAGGGTAAGCAGGCACTTCAGGGGCAGATGGGGCTGGAGCAGCGGCCGGGGCTGGCGCGTCCATCATGTCTGCAATGGGACTAGTTGAGGGTGTGGGGGTGGTAGGGGCAGTATTCTGGAGGGTGGTAGTTGCCCGTGGGGGTGTGGGTAGGTCCTGGGGTAAGGAAGGAGATTTACTGTTCGTGTCTGGGGGTTTGACCTCTGTAGGGGTAGGGGCAGTCTTGACCAGTTCAGGGGTTTTAGACTGGGCTGGGGGGCCAGTGATGAGAGTGGCTGCAGGTTTCCCTCTGTCATCTGAGGAGGAAAGGAGATGCCATGAGCAAAACCTACTGGAGAGCCTGCTCAACCATTACATTTCTAGGGTGAATTGAACCCACTCAAGTGGCCATAGTAGCATACTAATGTTCAAATTTACCCTCATGTCTGTTGATCATATTTTGATAATTACCCACTTATTATCAATTCGTCATTACACTGTAAAAATACACGGGACCTTTGCAAAGGAGCATTTTGCCTATGTGAGTTAGTCAAATTCACGAAAAATGACTTTGTACTGGAGGTGAACCAATGAGCGACAGCCAGCTACGTCCCTCTAGATCACCTGACCCCTCGGCCAACTCACCTGGTCTGACCACGACAGGTGTCACGTTCTCACCGTTGGCCTGGGCAACGGCTGGGCCCTCTGATCCAGATATAGACGACTAAGGGACAGAACACAACACAGAGACATTAGGTAACTGGAGTGGACACAACCATATGACAGGTTAGATACAATATGTCCAATATGAAAACAAAATGTCTGCACATCCAAAAACAGGACGGTATGGTAGCTAAATGTGTGTAAAGGGATGATGGTTGGTGACGAGGGTAATGGTAGCTCACCTCTGAAGAGTCGTCGCTCACCTGTGGGGGTGTGGGGGTGGTGCCACTGCGGGTGCCCCCTGACATAATCTCCTCAGTGATGTCTTTACCACCCTGGTTAGGGTCTCGTATTATGATCTATAGAGAGGAGACAAGACAACAGTGAGGGATACAAGAAGAAAAATAGAGAGAATGCAGTATAGCCTTCGATAAAAAACGTGTTACTTGCTTCATTCCCTTTCTAAAGGAGGAGAGGGAGAGCAAAAAAGAGAGAAAGAGTGAGAGTAAAGGAGAGAGGGAGGGTGAGTTTAGGGGGTGGGGAAAGCTGGAAAAGAGAAGAGCTGTCACAACTAACTACTTTCTATGATGCTAGGCCCTGTTTCCAACTGTGCCAAGTCTTCTGGGTTGTACTGTAGGGCTGTGGCCTAGCAGCGTCTTCATCAGCAGAGCTACATTTCTCACATACTGACACAAGAAACACCAGCCCCACAAAGCTATGCAGTCTGACAAACACAGATTTCTACACGGATTGCTGCCTTGTTTTAACAAATTCTTCCCCAACAAAATATGACTACGGAAATACTCAACTTCAGCCAAGTTGCCAAACAAATTCCAGTGCAAGCCAGACATCTTACAAGGCGTGCCCTTACACAGAGCCACATGTTTTCTATCACAAACTCCGCTCTCTTTCTGTCTGTCACAAACGTACACACACACTAAGAGTTGTCAGCAACAGGCGTGAGCCAGCACATTCCCCCGCTGGTAGAGTCGTTTACCTGACACACGGACAGGCTCCAGAGCCCCTAGCAGGCCTCTCTCATCCTGGGGTCAGAGTTGAGTTGTCGGCCAGCAGGCCTCTCCCAGCAAGCAGGCTGCTTTTGCAACCGTGGTTGGGAACACACACGTAGCCTACTCCCTCAACAACTCACTGAGCAGAGCAGAGCAGAGCCAGCAGGGCAGAGCCTCGTTCCCAGCTCTCACACACATGTACAGAGGGAGAGAGAAAAGACAAAAAGAGGGAGAGAGAAAAGACAAAAAGAGAGCGAGAGAGCGAAGCCAGAGCGAAGCCAGAGCGACTGGCCTTGTGGAGCAGCAGCACTGGAATGCAAGCGGCCCCACCCACTGAGCACCGAACTACAGACAGTCAAAGGGGGCCAAAGAGAGGGGGAAAGAGGGAGGAGGAATTCCAGAAAAAAGGAGAGGAGAAAGAAAACGATTCAAAACTTAATCAAATGAGCTCCAGCTAGTGCAAACAAGGAGAGGGGTATGCCACAGAAGCAGCAGCGGAGAGAGAGCGAGAGAAGGGGAGGAGTTAGGAGGGGAGGAGATAGGTCAGCCATTGCGCTTCTGGCTCAGAGGGGGAGGAGCCTGGCAGCCACGTGGAGCTATGCGCTGACATGTCCTTCAACAACCCCCCCCTCTACCCAGAGAGAGAGAGGAGAGAGCGCTGCTTAAAGGCAGTGGGTAACAAAAGGGAAAAAAAAATAGAAAATGACCTCAGTTACAAGACAGTTACTACTAAACAGTCTGCTTAGCTCTGCTGAAAAACAGCTTTACACTTCATACTCTTCTGGCAGACATTTTTGAAACCATCTAGAAAGACACATCGTGACGCTCAGACTGGCTGAAGCACGACTGACTCACTGTGGGGTGTCCTGCTGCAGCTCTTCCTCCCCTGCCCCCCCAGTCTACCATCCTCCTAGTGGGACTGGGAGCTGAGGGAGCCTCTCTTGAAGGACCTTGAGCAGCGTGCAGCTTCGGACGGGGCCGCTTGGCTGGCCAACGTCCGCCCCAGCTACGACAGCCAGCTGCATGCTCCCACAGCCAATGATAAAGCAGCCAGGCCCACCGTACCATACAGAGCACAGATACACTGGAGACTAGATCAGACTAGTCCACCGTACAGAGCACAGATACTCAATTAGATAAGCCTAGCACACTGATGCACTGCAGACTAGATCAGAGTAGTCTACCATAGAGCACAGTCTAACCTAGATCAGCCAGGTCCACTTTAGTCAGCTCAGCACAGGAACAAATCAGCTTAGTCCACCATAGAGCGCAGTAGAGCACAAGAGGAAAACTTGATCAGCGGTCTGCCATTGAAGTGCTAAAAAACCAGACCAGTCCACCATAGACATTAGGACTGGGAATTGCCAGGGACCTCACGATACAATATTATCATGATACATAGGTGCCGATACGATACATATTGAGATTCTCACGATTCTATATGTATTGCGATTCGATTGTGATTTTATTGCGATTTGATGTTTCAAATATACTGCTCAATATACACAGAGTGATAAAGTAACCAGGTGAAAGCTATGATCCCTTATTGATGTCACCTGTTAAATCCACTTCAATAAATGTAGATGAAGGGGAGGAGACAGGTTAAAGAAGGATTTTTAAGCCTTGAGACATGGATTGTTTATGTGTGCCATTCAGATAAAATATTTAAGTGCCTTTGAACGGGGTATGGTAGTAGGTGCCAAGTGCACCGGTTTGAGTGTGTCAAGAACTGCAAAGCTGCTGGGTTTTTCCTACGCTCAACAGTTTCCTGTGTGTATCAAGAATGGTCCACCACCCAAAGGACATGCAGCAAACTTGACAACTGTGGGAAGCATTGGAGTCAACATTTGCCAGCATCCCTGTGGAATGCTTTCGATGCCTTGTAGTCTATGCCGACAAATTGAGGCTGTTCTGAGGGCAAAAGGGGGTGCAACGCAATATTAGGAAGGTGTTCCTAATGTTTTGTACACTCAGTGTATGTCTGCTGCAGAGAGAGAAAATGTGTTTAGATCAGTCATGGAAATAAAGTGCTGAAAACATGTTGGCTCACTATTTAAATATAAGATTAAGGACAAGCTATAAGATGAAAAATACTGGAGTTTTGGCGCAGGTACAGCCAACTAGCGCTAGCTGACGCTACCTAGCAAGAAATTTGAAAATATATATGTTATACAAATATACTTTGAGTCAAAGTATTGATATAATATCGTCCAAAATAATATTGTGATATGTAACTATGGTTTCAGATGAATCCAGACCAGCCGAGGCCACCAGCAGCCAGGAGAGGTACACTAGTACTACAGCCTTAAAGAACATGCTTCAGTCACACAGCAGTTTAGTGTTACAGTTCATCAGGTCAAAAGTTATCCATTTCAAATCAATGACTGAACCAAATGTAAATCATAAGGAGTAGACCCATCTAGAATCCTCCCTAGACAGAATACAACACTACCACACAGCACAGTGTTTATCACACAAGTCCTCTCATTACCATGGCAACCTGTCATGTGACATCCACCAGAGTGTAGGCCGGCCAGACAAACAGGAAGACACAGTAGCTGTAGACCAAAACCGCACTGTGCACCTTCACAGTGGATGATGGGGGAAAGGCATCAGTGTTGGACACACCTTACTGACAAACTATACTTGTTTTTAAAAAAATATTCACACGCTTTATTAGCACAGTCCTTCTCTTCCTTTAAAACATGAGAATCACTGAAGTATTCAAACCCTGCTCTGCATGAGGGGGAACATTGACTGTATAACATCAGGCCCCTAATGTCTCTTGGTGGGCGTTTCCAGTTCTGTGACCTGTCCATTCTGGGATGAGGATACCTGATTGTCTACCTAAGTAGAGGTGTTTACATGGGCTGGCCTGTGGTCCAGCAGTTAGTGCCGCTGACCCTGGCATACCAGAGTGGGCATGTGTTCCAATCCAACTCACTGACTACCAGAGTGGGCATGTGTTCCAATCCAACTCACTGACTACCAGAGTGGGCATGTGTTCCAATCCAACTCACTGACTACCAGAGTGGGCATGTGTTCCAATCCAACTCACTGACTACCAGAGTGGGCATGTGTTCCAATCCAACTCACTGACTACCAGATGGGCATGGTTAATCAACTCATGACTACCAGAGTGGGCATGTGTTCCAATCCAACTCACTGACTACCAGAGTGGGCATGTGTTCCAATTCAACTCACTGACCTTGTGCTCCTCCCAGCTCTCCTGTCTTTTCTCCACTATCCTATCTGTTCAATAAAACCACAACAAAATATGAAAGCAGTAAAAAACTAATGTAGAGGTGGGGTGATCAAATCAAATTTTATTTGTCACATACGTGTTTAGCAGATGTTATAGCAGGTGTAGCGAAATGCTTGTGCTTCTAGCTCCGACAGTGCAGTAATATCGAACAAGTAATATCGAACAATTTCACAACATATACCCAATACACACAAAACTAGTAAGGAATGGAATTTAAAAATACATATATGGACAAGCAATGACAGAGTGGCATGATGAGTTTACCTGTGTGTGGTGTATAACAGTAGAGGTGGGGTGATGAGTTTACCTGTGTGTGGTGTATAACAGTAGAGGTGGGGTGATGAGTTTACCTGTGTGTGGTGTATAACAGTAGAGGTGGGGTGATGAGTTTACCTGTGTGAGGTGTATAACAGTAGAGGTGGGGTGATGAGTTTACCTGTGTGTGGTGTATAACAGTAGAGGTGGGGTGATGAGTTTACCTGTGTGTGGTGTATAACAGTAGAGGTGGGGTGATGAGTTTACCTGTGTGTGGTGTATAACAGTAGAGGTGGGGTGATGAGTTTACCTGTGTGTGGTGTATAACAGTAGAGGTGGGGGTGATGAGTTTACCTGTGTGTGGTGTATAACAGTAGAGGTGGGGTGATGAGTTTACCTGTGTGTGGTGTATAACAGTAGAGGTGGGGTGATGAGTTTACCTGTGTGTGGTGTATAACAGTAGAGGTGGGGTGATGAGTTTACCTGTGTGTGGTGTATAACAGTAGAGGTGGGGTGATGAGTTTACCTGTGTGTGGTGTATAACAGTAGAGGTGGGGTGATGAGTTTACCTGTGTGTGGTGTATAACAGTAGAGGTGGGGTGATGAGTTTACCTGTGTGTGGTGTATAACAGTAGACGTGGGGTGATGAGTTTACCTGTGTGTGGTGTATAACAGTAGAGGTGGGGTGATGAGTTTACCTGTGTGTGGTGTATAACAGTAGAGGTGGGGTGATGAGTTTACCTGTGTGTGGTGTATAACAGTAGAGGTGGGGTGATGAGTTTACCTGTGTGTGGTGTATAACAGTAGAGGTGGGGTGATGAGTTTACCTTTACCTGTTTGCGCTCCCTTTTGGACTGGATCTGTTGCTGTGGAGGTGGTTGCTGCTGCTGGGGGGGAGGGTTCATGATGACCGGAGCAGCCGGCACTGAGGGCGTGTACTGCTGTTGGCCCGAGTAGTATGCCCCTGCTGTGGAGAAGACCGAGAGAGACGTCCAACAAACTTTAAATTAGCATGCAAGTAGTTCTGAATGTCAACACTTGTGGAAATCCCCAGCAAAACGCCAAAGTTTGGTGTCATAAACATATGTATTGTGAGAACAGGTGCAGTACTAACCACTATGAGAACCACTTAAAAATATCCTCCGTACTAATTCACCAGCTGCAGCAGATAGTTTGAGTAATCTCAAAATTAAAGGGAAACTACACAATTTTTCAACATCATATTCATCTCCAGCACCACCCCAACATCAACATATGTGAAAATGGTGCCTTTCTATGTTTTGAAGTAAAAAAGACAGGAAGATAAGTGTTTCCAATTAAATCATGGTGTGCTTTGTGTGATTTTGACCAATTGTGAGTAGGCATTGGAAACACTTTCCTTTATGTTTTTTAACTACAAAACATAGAAAAGCACTATTTTCACATACAGTGCAGTGAAAAAGTATTTGCCCCCTTTCTAATTTTCTCTACTTTAGCATATTTATGATCCTGAAGGTTAATAAATCTTTAACCAAAACATAATATTAGATCAAGGGAACCTGAGTGAACAAAACAACAATTATACTTATTTCATAAACAAAGTTATGCAACACCCAATGCACCTGAGTGAAAACGTAATTGCCCCCTTACACTCAATAACTGGTTGTGCCACCTTTAGCTGCAATGACTGCAACCAAATGCTTCCTGTAGTTGTTGATTATTTGTCTCTCACATCGCTGTGGAGGAATTTTGACCTACTCTTGCATGCAGAACAGCTTTAACTCAGCGACATTTGCGGCTTTTCAAGCACGAACTGCTCGTTTCAAATCCTGCCACCACATCTCAATTGGGATTAGGTCTGGCGTTTGACTAGGCCTTTCCTAAACTTCAAATTTGTTGCTTTTTAGCCATTTTCCTGTAGACTTCATTGTTTGTTTTGGATCATTGTCTTGCTGCATGACCCAGCTGCGCTTCAGCTTCAGCTCACAGAGGGAGGGCCTGACATTGTCCTGTAGAATACTGACACAGAGCAGAATTCATGGTTCCTTCTATTAAGGAAAGTCGTCCAGGTCCTGAAGCAGCAAAGCATCCCCAAACCTTCACACTACCTCCACGCTTGACCATTGGTATGAGGTTCTTACTGTGGAACGCAGTGTTTGGTTCTTGCGAGGCATAATGGGTTCCATGTTGTCCAAAAAGTTATACTTTTGAATCATCTGTTCATAGAACATTCTTCCAAGAGTCTTCATGATCATCCAGGTGCTTTTTGGCAAACTTGAGTCAACTTTTTGGACGACATGGAACCCATTATGCCTGGCGAAAACCAAACACTGCGTTGAATACAGTGCCTTCGGAAAGTATTCAGACCCCTTGACTTTTTCTACATTTTGTTACAGCCTTATTCTAAAATGGATTAAATAAAATCAGCAATCTAAGTATTCAGACCCTTTGCTAGACTTGAAATTGAGCTCAGGTGCAACTCGATTGCAGTCCACCTGTCGTAAATTCAATTGATTGGACATGATTTGGAAAGGAACACACCGGTCTAAAAGGTCCCACAGTTGACAGTGCATGTCAGAGCAAAAACCAAGCAATGAGGTCGAAGGAATTGTCCATAGAGCTCCGACAGGATTGTGCCGAGACACAAATCTGGGGAAGGGTAAAAAAAAAAAAAGAATCTGACAGAGCACTAGAGTTCCTCTGTGGAGATGGGAGAACCTTCCAGAAGGACAACCATCTCTGCAGCACTCCACCAATCAGGCCTTTATGGTAGAGTGGCCAGACGGAAGCCACTCCTCAGTAAAAGGCACATGACAGCCCGTTTGGAGTTTGCCAAAAGGCACCTAAAGACTCTCAGACCATGAGAAAAAATATTCTCTGGTCTGATGAAACCAAGACTGAACTCTTTGGCCTGAATGCCAAGCATCACATCTGGAGGAAATCTGGCACCATCCCTACGATGAAGCATGGTGGTGGCAACATCATGCTGTGGGGATGTTTTTCAGCGGCAGGGACTGGAAGACTAGTCAGGATCGAGGCAAAGATGAACGGAGCAAAGTACAGAGAGATCCTTGAAGGAAACCTGCTCCAGAGCACTCAGGACCTCAGACTGGGGGCTAAGGTTCACCTTCTAACAGGACAAGGAACCTAAGCACACAGCCAAGACAACACAGGAGTGGCTTTGGGACAAGTCTGTGAATGTCCTTGAGTGGCCCAGCGATAGCCCGGACTTGATCAGTAGGGCCTTCAGAAAGTATTCACACCCCTTAACTTTTCCACATTTTGTTGTGGTACAGGCTCAATTTAAAATGGATTAAACGTAGATATGTTTTACACTGGCCTAAACACAATACCACATGTTAGTGGAATGATGCTTTTTGAAATTTTTACAAATTAATTACAAATGAAAAGCTGAAATGAGACAATACGTATTCAACCCCTTTGTTATGGCAAGCCTAAATAAGTTCAGGAGTAAACATTTGCTTAACAAGTCACATAATAAATTGCATGGACTCACTCCTGTGTGCAATAATAGTGTTTAACATGATTTTTGAATGACTACCTCATACCCCACACATACAATTATATGTAAGGTCCCTCAGTCGAGCAGTGAATTTCAAACACAGATTCAACTACAAAGAAGGGCACCTTATTGGTAGATGGGTAAAAAAAAAAAAAAAAGAATACATTGAACATCCCTTTCAGCATGGTGAAGTTATTAATTACACTCTGGATGGTGTATCAATACACCCAGTCACTACAAAGATATAGGCGTCCTTCCTAACTCAGTTGCCGGAGAGGATGGAATCCACTCAGGGATTTCACCATGAGGCCAATGGTGACTTTAAAACAGTTAAAGAGTTAATTGGCTTTGATAGGAGAAAACTGAGGATGGATCAACATCGTAGCTACTCCACAATACTATCCTAATTGACAGAGTGAAAAGGAAGCCTCTACATAATAAAAAATATTCCAAAACATGCATGCTGTTTGCAACAAGGTTAATACTGCAAAAAATTTGGCAAAGCAATTAACTTTTTATCCTGAATACAAAGTGTTATGTTTGGGGCAAATCCAATAAAAACACATTACTGAGAACCACTCTCCATATTTTCAAGCATAGTGGTGGCTGCATCATGTTATGGGTATGCTTGTAATCATGGGATAAAACAATTGAATAGAGCTAAGCACAGGCAAAATCCTAGAGGAAAACCTTGTTCAGTCTGCTTTCCACCTGACACTGGGAGATGAATTCACCTTTCAGCAGGACAATAACCTAAAACACAAGGCCAAATCTACACTGGAGTTGCTTACCAAGAAGAAAGTGAATGTTCCCGAGTGGCTGAGTTACAGTTTCGACTTAAATCTATGGCAAGACCTGAAAATGGTTGTCTAGCAATGATCAACAACCAATTTGACAGAGCTTGAAGAATTTTGAAAAGAATGGGCAAATGTTGCACAATCCAGATGTGGAAAGCGCTTACAGACTTATCCAGAAAGACTCAAAGTTGTAATCGCTGCCAAAGGTGCTTCTACAAAGTATTGACTCAGGGGTGTGAATACTTATGTAAATATTTCAGTATTTCATGTTCAATAAATTTGCCAAAATTTCTAAAAACATGTTTTCACTTTGTCATTATGGGTCATTGGGTGTAGATGGGTGAGAAAAATAAATATTGAATTCAGGCTTTAACAAAATGTGGAATAAGTTAAGGGGTATGAATACTTTCTGAAGGCACTGCAAGTCCGAAATGGAAGACAAACAGAATGTCATCTGTAGCACCATAGACTCCACTGATCAGCCAAAACAAGCTCAATAACTCAACGCATGCACATACTCCTACTGAATATGCATTCACCTGTATTGTGAGTAGGCCTATGACATATTCAGTTACCCAGTTTATCAAGAGATTTGCCAATAAAATTATTACCATTATGTTATGTAGTTAGATGGGTAAAAACGAAGTCAAATGTATGGTTTGATTAAAAAAATTAATGCATACATGGCTGTCTATGGAAAAGTGTCATCAACATTTTCACATTTTATGATATTGAATATAGGCCTAAAATATATGCCACCAGCCTCCTTGACCTTAAGAAAATCAGTATTGGCAACAACAACAAAAATCCATTTCGGTCATTTTCTACAGTAAATGTATTGACAGAGACAGACAGACCGACCGACTCCTAACAAATAGTTTGAGCTTCTTACAAGTAAACAAAGCTACAGCATCTTTTATGTCTCCATTCTTCATCCTGACTGAACACAAAGGATAACGGACTAGGCTACTTCAGGAAACAGGCCTAATGGTTTCCTCTGTTATAATGACATGGTGCTGTAATGACTGCTTTCACCGCAGATCACTCCTCTAGTGTTCCAGACATAGGGGCTAAGCCTACAGTCAAACCCTAGGCCGAAGGCATCTAGGGTAGATTTGAGAGTAATGTATTGGCATAAGCAATACAGCAGAAATGCTACCAAGCCTATCAGAGGGCAATGTTTAGCCATCCAATCCTTTCACATCTATATGTTATGTGCCTAGGGAGTATGGGCTAGGGGTTGTTCCTGGACAACAAGCAATTACGGTAGGCCATAGGACCATGACAGCACTCCCTCCTTGAGTTGCCTGCCCACTACCAATCCTTCCCCCACCCTAATCACCAATCACCATGCCCACTCCAGTCTTTTCCACATTCACACAGAGATCCCAAATTTAAAGACTCCATCTTCAGAAATACATGACTCCTTCATAGTTCATTAGTCTTACCTGGTCTTTCCAGACCTGGCCTTCCTAGTTCATTAGTCTGGTCTTTCCAGACCTGGCCTTCCTAGTTCATTAGTCTGGTCTTTCCAGACCTGGCCTTCCAAGGGCGTCAGCTACAGTGTCAACCAGTCTCCTCCCGCTCTCTCAAGCTCACTTACACACATCCCCCTCTTCTCTCCCTCGCTCACAGAAAAAAACGAACGGAGGTGGCCTCTCTGCGAGTAGCTCTCTCAGCACACATTTCAGTCTAACTCCCATTACAGAGTCTGCATTGTTGACCAGGAAGAGCACAGACTAAATATAGTCAAAACCCGCACAGAGAGGGAGGGAGAGGGGGAACATGCACAAGAAGAGAAAGCAAAGGGAACAGGACTTTCTTGGAGAGTGTCCCGTCCCAGTAAATAAGAGTTTGAGATATGAGTCACGAAGAGAGGGAGGGAATGGGGGAGCAAAAGGGGGGTGGAGAGAGTGGGATTAAAGGAGACGGTGTAACCAGACCACATCACAGAGTTACCCTCAGCCTGCTGGGAGCTCATCCTAGAGGCACGGTTCCCCATCTCAATGGCGTCCTGAGAGTGTGAGAGAGAGGAGAACACAGGGGGAGAAGAGCGTATCGTCTTACCCCTTTCTCTGAAGTCCTCCTCTCCTATCTGTCTACAGCTGGGTTATGCCCTCAAAACTGCTCAGACTATTTTTACTACTCTCCTCCCTCATTTGACCTCTCTCCGTTTCACCCCCCTCTCGCTCCCTCTCGTCCGTCCCTCCTTCCCTATCTCTCTCTCAAAGTGTATCCACAAGTAGCCCAAGTCTCCTGGGGTCAGCAGTGTGAACCAGAGGAGAGCTGTACACCATGAGAGAGAGAGAAGAGAGAGACACACCCCTCTTTTTTAAATGGCAGTGATCTGAGCCCAGGACGTAGGTGGGTGGGTGGGTGTTAGTAAATCACTCAACTGTGGGCTAAAAAGAACCCCCTCCCACCTGTATCCCATCACCACAAAACCTGGGAGGGTAGGGGGGGGGAACTGTTTTTCACCTGGTCATGGGCTGTGATCATGTTGCCAGTGCCAACTAATGGATTGCAGGTATTCTATGGCTCTGCAGAATGTGCTGCTTATACCAGTTTTCCACTGTGGTACCCAGTTGATGGCTACTCCTGTTAGGACTACAGCTCTGCTGTGGAAAAACATACCAGACCCAAACCATGCCTGGTTCCAGCTCCAGGAGGCTGTATTGACGCCACAGAGTTAACCTACTAGTTCACCAACAGAGGGCCTAAACACTTATAAAGAGGCAAATCAGAACCCAGCTGTGGGTCCCCCCCAATTTTGGTTAAATAAAAAATCTCATCAGGGCTCTAGATTGTTAGTGTGTGTGTGTGCGGTGCTGAAGCCAAGTTCTCGTCTCATTGTCACATGACCATTGAAGGAGGGTCATGTGTCAGACTGACCTCATGACATATGGCTTCTAGAATAAAGGGTGACACACACACCATGACAACCTTATGATGAGTCTGATAAAGATGCAACAACCATACAACATCCTAAACAAACAACTCCAAGAGGGTCAATAATTAGACCATAGACACATTTCCTAGGGTGATGATAGTACCTAAATCAGAGTGAAGCAAGTCTCAGTAGTCCCACTGCAGTTACAACTTGGGCAGTGGTCATTACATACAGTATGGCCTACTAATATACACTACATGGCCAAAAGTATGTGGACACCACTTCAAATTAGTAGGTTCAGCTATTTCAGCCCCACCTGTTGCCGACAGGTGTATAAAATTGAGCACACCGCCATGCAATCTCCATAGACAAACATTGGCAATTTAACGGCACGTACTGAAGAGCTCAGTGACTTTCAACTTTGCACCGTCATAGGATGCCACCTTCCCAACAAGTCAGTTCGTCAAATTTCTGCCCTGCTAGAGCTGCCCCGGTCAACTGTATGTGCTGTTATTGTGAAGTGGAAATGTCTAGGAGCAACAACGGCTCAGCCGCGAAGTGGTAGGCCACACAAACTCACAGAACATGACCGCCGAGTGCTTAAGTGCGTAGCGCGTAAACTTTGTCTGTCCTCAGTTGCAACACTTACTACCGAGTTCCAAACTGCCTTTGGAAGCAACGTCAGCACAATTCATGAAATGGGTTTGCATGGCCAAGTAGCCGCACACAAGCCTAAGATCCCCATGCGCAATGCCAAGTGGTGTAGTGGTGTAAAGCTCGCCGCCATTGGACTCTGGAGCAGTGGAAATGCATTCTCTGGAGTGACGAATCACGCTTCATCATCTGGCAGTCCGACGGACGAATCTGGGTTTGGCAGATGCCAGGAGAACGCTACCTGCCCCAATGCATAGTGTCAACTGTAAAGTTTGGTGGAGGAGAAATAATGGTCTGGGGCTGTTGTTCATGGTTCGGGCTAGGCCCCTTAGTTCCAGTGAAGGGAAGTCTTAATGCTACAGCATACAATTACATTCTAGACGATTCTGTGCTTCCAAATTTGTGGCAACAGTTTGGGGAAGGCCCTTTCCTGTTTCAGCATGACAATGCCCCCGTGCACAAAACGAGGTCCATACAGAAATGGTTTGTCGAGATCGGTGTGGAAGAACTTGACTGGCCTGCACAGAGCCCTGACCTCAACCCCATTGAACACCTTTGGGATGAATTGGAACACAGACTGCGAGCCAGGCCTAATCGCCCAACATCAGTGGCCGACCTCACTAATGGCTGAATGGAAGCAAGTCCCCGCAGCAATGTTCCAACATCTAGTGGAAAGTCTTCCCAGAGAGAACCTCCCGAGTGGCGCAGTGGTCTAAGGCAGTGCTAGCTGTGCCACTAGAGATCCTGGTTCGAATCCAGGCTCTGTCGTAGCCGGCCGTGACCGGGAGACCCATGGGGCGGCGCACAATTGGCCCAGCGTCGTCCAGTGTAGGGGAGGGAATGGCCGGCAGGGATGTAGCTCAGTTGGTAGAGCATGACGTTTGCAACGCCAGGGTTGTGGGTTCGATTCCCACGGGGGTATGAAAAATAAAAAAATAATGTATGCACTCACTAACTGTAAGTCGCTCTGGATAAGAGCATCTGCTAAATGACTTAAATGTAAATGTAAGAGTGGAGGCTGTTATAGCAGCAAAGCGGGGACCAACTCCATATTGATGCCCATGATTTTCGAATGAGATGTTCGACAAGCGGGTGTCCACAAACATATGGCCATGTAGTGTATTTCTGGAATTATTTTGTATTTAGGAATGGCCCACAAAAAAAAGTGTCTTCCGTAGCCTGCACTCAAGTAGGAACCGCTTCCGAAGGTTACATTTGTAATATGCCAGGTAGTCTACACTGGTTGTAAAGCGGATCAATGTGTTTAATTTAAAGAATTGTGCAATAAATATAGCAGCACGAGAAAGCTGGGATCGTCTTAAATAGCGGCCAGTCAAAACTCTGTTTTCACACGCAATTGTGCAATGACTGGGCTTATAAGAACAGATGTTTCACTAGGATCTGTAGGCTATGGGCTCTCTAACCCTGTTCCAGCAGTCCTAGGCCTATAAGCTACATTTGGAGTTATTTGGCCACTTTAGTTGTGATACAAACCTTATCAAAACATATAGGCCTATGGGCTAGGCTACATGATGATTGCGACTATGATTTGAAAATGTATTGTACTGTTTCTTGCCTTTTAGTCTGCACATGCTGGGCATCATTCGCAAGTGATAATATTCTCACCCTTCAGACTATTCTCAATTTAATCTGGTCTTTACATATACAAAATAATGTGTGTGAAATTAGTTGATTTACAAAAATGGGCAATTTTCAAGCACCTGTCGGAACAGGGGCAAAAAAGACGTCACCTGTATGCACTTGAATGGCAATTGGAGGACGCTTTTCCCATGGTTCATTTTCATGCCAGCTATGAGGAGCTGGCTCTCGCAGCGCAACAGGTGATTCTGCACAAACGCTGAGTGCCACGGCTCTCATGAAGTATTTGATTTCGATTGCATTGATGTCAGTGATTAGAGGGACAATAGAGCACTGAGTACAAGGCCATTAGCAAGTTTGATAGGATACTAATGACCATCAGAGCACAGTTTTGGAATAGCCTAGTTACCGTGACTTAACGGTCACGTGGAATTTGACTGCGGTCATAATAATAATAATATGCCATTTAGCAGACGCTTTTATCCAAAGCGACTTACAGTCATGCGTGCATACATTTTTGTGTATGGGTGGTCCCGGGGATCGAACCCACTACCTTGGCGTTACAAGCGCCGTGCTCTACCAGCTGAGCTACATGACTGGTGACTGCCGGTGTGGCGGTAATACTGTCACTGTAACAGCCCTAGTTACAACAACACCAAACAAAATCATAGACTGGTGCCACATACTGGGCATTTCAAATCAAAGGTGTGGGCTTGAGGGGATGAAATGAAGGGGCATTTCTGGAATGATCACCACTGCACTACATAGGCCCCTTTCAATTTAAATCCCTCACCAGCTAACATGTACTTGATCTGCTTCTATCTAGCCCTCTAATTCCCACTCCCTCAGGAGTGAAAATCTCAGAGGACTGTTTAGGTGAAAACAGTAAAGAGGAAGCTCCACTTTGCCTACTGATGAGCTAGGCCGGCGGAGCCATCACCATACTGCTTACACATATCCAGTCCTTTCAGGTATTTTAAAACAGCGAATGGGAGAAGGAGCTAGCTAGGGGGCCAAATGGAAGCAAGACAAATCTGTGAGGCACTGAGGGGAGGTATTTGAGTGTTACACACCTCCAGAGCACCAGCCCCAAGACTAGTAGTTCATGCCGAACTGGAAGAAGCAGCAGTGAGCTGAGCCTGAGGACACATTCACTTCCCTTCCTCCTGGACTTGGTCTCAGCCAGAAGCCTATTGGAGCAGACCCAAATACATTCCTACCCCAAATCAACTTAGCACTGCAGTCTCAAAACACACACACAGGCAGAGGCTCTGTGCACGTTTGTCTGTCTGTCCATGGCTGCAGAAGGCCAGACAAACAGGGAGTCAGTGTGAGACTGGTGCATGGGAATTTAAGTATGTGTGACAGTGCATGTGTTAGCCAGGTGCGAGTACAGTATGCGACAGCATGAGAGTCAGTACCTTTGTGAGGCATTGAGAGAGCACATGACTAGTGTGAGCACACAAACTAATTATATTAGACTGGCACCACGAGGAAAAATTCAAAAAATGTATATATCCACACACAACCAACCACACATGAATTTCCCGCTCTCTCAAAACTTTCTTTACAATCAACCATCTTGTTAACCATGTTGGAGTAATATATGTCAAGACTTGGATAACATTTCTAAAGTAGATTTCATATATGGACTGCTCTGACCATGGCTGGTCAATGTTGAAATGTATGAACTGTACAGACAGACTAAGCCACTACATAGCTCACAGGCTTGTGAGCAGGGTCACCAAGCTTGTTTTCAGGACAACCAGTGAGCTTTCTATAGCCCCTGTACTGGCGAACACATACCCCTAGAGGGCAGTCAAACTCTGCATCACCAGCCCAGAGGCCTTCGTTCCTGGACAAAATAAACAGGGAAGTCAGGAAATTTGGAATAGACAACACTGTTGGGAATTACTTATTTGTGCCGAAATAAGTAACAGCTTTGGAATTTGACCTGTGTGTCAGTGTTGAACTCAATTTCACTTGAATTCAGTGAATTGAAATTCTGTTGAAAATACTTTTAAATTAATCTCAGGAATTGACATCCCTGTTTTCAGTGTGTCCAGGAGAGAGCGGTGTTAGGCTGAGGCCTGTGGTGTTGGGTAAAGGAGGGTATCGGCAGGCGAGGCCCCAAACAGAGCCTCTTACCATACATACCATATTCAGCTGGGCTGGTGCCTGGGTAGAAGCCTGGGGTGCCCGGCGGGACCGGGTACTGCTGAGGGGTGGCCACGTACGTTGACCGGTACTGAGGGAGAGAGACATGTCAGAATGGTTTAGATATAAGATAAATCTAAATGTACATTGTAAAATGTTCAGCAAGCCCAGAGTATTCAAGGCAAACTAAAGCTCAACTACAAAAGAACAATGGGTAGGATGGAAAAGGTGCAAAGACAGCCTGCCAACTAGTATTGATCTAACTCATTCAACACACACCTATACCTTTCTTTGTTCCACACACACACAACCTTGTGTGGTTTTGAAGGCCAATAAGCTGTGGCAGGACTACCTCTCTTAATATTGAACTTATACCCCTCTACCTCCGTCTAACACACAGTAACACCCATCCCTCTCTCTTTCTCTGTGGTGCTTTTAAGCGCTGCACAATCAGGAAGGGACTGGAGGGTCAGCTGATCGCCTGGCCACGGCCAGAGGGAAGGGAGAGGGGCTTTTGTCCCAGCACTGGCTCCATAGAGCGGAGCCCCAGACTCAGCAGAATCTGTCCCTGAGCCAGGGGGAGGCAGACCACTCCATGTGGGGCCTCCCTCACAGACGGGGAGGGGGACTGCCTTGCTAGTTGTTACCAGACCTGGTTTCCTTTCTTTCCAAGTACCATAACTGCGCTTGATTGAGCTTGCATGGCGCAAAAGGAACAGTCCCAAAAGGTATAGTGAATGTCTGAGTAAAGAGAATGAGTGGCCACTAGTATAGATGGAGCACCCTGTTGGAAGGGGGGGGGGGTGTTACCTGTCCGGGTATGAAGTAGGCGGGGCCCTGTTGGTTGGGGAAAGGGATCTGCTGTGAGGGGATCATCATCATCTGTTGGCCCGGCTGGTAGACGTGTGTGGGCGCCACGGGCCTCGGCGTGCTGCTGGGGGGCACCCGGGGGGCATTGCTGGGCCGGCTGTAGTACGGCTGGAGAAATGTAGGAGAGGAGGAGAGAGGGGCAAGTTATGGAAAAGTCTCCTCTTATGTAAAGAACATTCAACAATTAAAACTTTAATTAGGGCTATTATATTTCCCCTTGCCATTCCTTATGGTAGTTAATACTACAACAATTTTAACAGTCTGTTCTGACACTTTAACAGCCTGTTCATAAAGGCAGAATCCAAAAACGGCTAAAAACCAAATAAGACTAGAACGTTCTGTGTTGCTTCATTTACATTCTGATGGGTCTCTTTAAGCAAAACTGAAGCCAAAAAGAATGATGCCAGGACCACAGGCAGGAACACTGCCAACTACAGACAGACCGACTCCTCTGGAAAAAGAGGAGAAGTGTTACCTGCAGTGACCTGAATCCTCCCTTCAGCAGCACATCACACAGACAACACATGAACACACACACGGATGCAAGAGAGAGAGCGGGGGGGGACGAGAGGGAGTGAGAGAGCGGCAGTCAGTTGACAGAAAGCAGAGAACCTACCCCCACCACCTACCCAGCAGTGAATTAACAAGCAGCATGCATAAGCCAGAACACATCCCTAGTCCCTAAAAATGCAGGTGTGTGAGCAACTGTGTCCATGCGCAAAGCTAACGTAGGGCACGGAGTCTGTGTGTGTATAAGGGTTTCCGTTAGGAAAATGTGGCGACGGACATTTGACATTTTTGAAATTTGCCGGACCAATATGCATTGGGTGCATAACCTGATTAGGGCGTTCACTCACTTTGCTCAGAATGACAAAAATCACATTTAGATTACGGTAATTCATATTAACAGAACATGCAAATTGAGAATGAAACGATTTACAGTCCTTCTTACTGAATTATGATATGCACTTTGAACATGTTAGAATAACTGTCCACATTTACTTTCTCAGCCAACAAGACGAGTAACCAACAGCAAAAATCACTAGCCTATGTCAATCTATAGTAGAAAAGTTTAGGCTACTTATTCTATTGGTCAGCTTGTTGAGAAAGAAATGGCCTATTCCAAACAGACTCAAGGACAGTTGTGGGATGACAGATCCCAAATTCATACATCCAGTGGGCCTAGGCTACATAATTATTTATTTATTTTTTAAACAGAAAGCAATGAGTCTGACGCAACAGATTAGAACTTTTAACTTAGAATGTTGATTAAAAATTATTTATTCACATTATAAGCGCAGCAATACGCACAAGGCAGTAGTCTATTAGCCAGAAACCGTAGCTGTCAAACCGTAGTTGTCAAAAGGACACTGCACATGCGAGCGGTTTCATGTGACAGAGATGAAAATATCGTTAGACATTTTTAAAGAGAGGAGATCTAATAGGCTACTTTGAAGCAAGGTAAGACATGCCTCAATATACTGAATAAAAATATAAAAGCAACACGTAAAGTGTTGGCACCATGTTTCATGAGCTGAAATAAAAGATCCCTGACATTTTCCATACACACAAAAAGCTTATTTCTCTCAAATTATGTGCAGAAATGTGTTTACATCCCTGTTAGTGAGCACTTCTCCTTCGCCAAGATAATCCATCCACCTGACAGGTGTGGAATATCAAGAAGCTGATTAAACAGCATTACACAGGTGCACCTTGTGCTGGGGACAATAAAAGGCCACTAAAATGTGCAGTTTTGGCACACAACAATGCCACAGATGTCTCATGTTTTGAGGGAGAGTGCAATTGGCATGTTGACTGCAGGAATGTCCACCAAAGCTGTTGCCAGAGAATTGTGTTAATTTCTCTACCATAAGCCACCACCAACGTCATTTTAGAGAAAGTATGTCCAACTGGCCTCGCAACCGCAGATCACATGTAACCACGCCAGCCCAGGACCTCCACATCCGGCTTCTTCACCTGCAGGATCGTCTGAGACCTAACACCCGGACAGCTGTTGGTTTTCACAACCGAAGAATTTCTACACAAACTGTCAGAAACCGTCTCAGGGAAGCTCATCTGCGTGCTTGTCGTCCTCACCAGGGTCTTGACCTGACTGCAGTTCGGCATCGTAACCTACTTCAGTGGGCAAACGCTCACCTTCGATGGCCACTGGCACGCTAGAGAAGTGTGTTCTTCACAGATGAATCATGGTTTCAACTGTACCATGCAGATGGCAGTCGGGTGGGCGAGCAGGTGGCCGAGCGGTTTGCTGATGTCAACGTTGTGAACAGAGTGCCCGCCCCATGGTGGCGGTGGGGTTACGGTATGGGCAGGCATAAGTTACGGACAACAAACAATTGCATTTTATTGATGCCAATTTTAAATGCACAGAGATACCGTGATGAGTTCCATACCAGATACGGACTGGTTTTCTGATCCACGCTCATATTTTAATTTTTTACGGTATCTGTGACCAACAGATGCATATATGTATTCCCAGTCATGTGAAATTCATAGATTAGGGCCTAACTGACTTCCTTATATGAACTGTAACTCAGTTAAATCTTTGAAATTGTTCATGTTGCGTTTATAGTTTTGTTCAGTGTATATATTAAAACGTTCAGATTTCAAACAATTAAGTAGGTCTTCTAAATGCACGTTGCCTCCAGCTCACTGCAAAGTGGTGTATGACGCGCTGATGAAGCCTGCCCTCCGTTGCCGTTTGACGCCGCCTTCAAAACAACTGGGAACTCGGAAATCTGACTTCCAACTTCAGTGCGTTCAAGACAACTTGGAAAAAAATTAGCTCAGACTGGGAAAAATAGTTTAACGGTCATCCAAACTCGGAATTCCAACTCCGCCCTCTTTCAAGAGCTCCGACTTTCCGACCTGAAGATCACTGACTTGTATTTTACCAGAGTTCCCAGTTGTCTTTTATTTGTTTTATTTTATTTTTATTTCACCTTTATTTAACCAGGTAAGCCAGTTGAGAACAAGTTCTCATTTACAACTGCGACCTGGCCAAGATAAAGCAAAGCAGTGCGATAAAAACAACACATATGGGGTAAAACAAAACATAAAGTTAAAAAATACAACAGAAAATATATATACAGTGTGTGCAAATGTAGCAAGTTATGGAGGTAAGGCAATAAATAGGCAATAAAAAATAATTACAATTAGTATTAACACTGGAATGATAGATGTGCAAGAGATTATGTGCAAATAGAGATACTGGGGTGCAAATGAGCAAAATAAATAACAATATAGGGATGAGGTAGTTGGGTGGGCTAAATTCAGATGGGCTGTGTACAGGTGCAGTGATCGGTAAGGTGCTCTGACAACTGACGCTTAAAGATAGTGAGGGAGATAAGTATCTCCAGCTTCAGAGATTTTTGCAATTCGTTCCAGTCATTGGCAGCAGAGAACTGGAAGGAATGGCGGCCAAAGGAGGTGTTGGCTTTGGGGATGACCAGTGAGATATACCTGCTGGAGCGCATACTACGGGTGGGTGTTGCTATGGTGACCAATGAGCTAAGATAAGGCGGGGATTTGCCTAGCAGTGATTTATAGATGGCCTGGAGCCAGTGGGTTTGACGACGAACATGTAATGAGGACCAGCCAACAAGAGCGTACAGGTCACAGTGGTGGGTAGTGTATGGGGCTTTGGAGACAAAACGGATGGCACTGTGATAGACTACATCCAATTTGCTGAGTAGAGTGTTGGAGGCTATTTTGTAAATGACATCGGCGAAGTCAAGGATCGGTAGGATAGTCAGTTTTACGAGGGCATGTTTGGCAGCATGAGTGAAGGAGGCTTTGTTGCGAAATAGGAAGCCGATTCTGGATTTAACTTTGGATTGGAGATTCTTAATGTGAGTCTGGAAGGAGAGTTTACAGTCTAACCAGACACCTAGGTATTTGTAGTTGTCCACATACTCTAGGTCAGACCCGTCGAGAGTAGTGATTCTAGTCGGGTGGGCGGGTGCCAGCAGCGTTCGATTGAAGAGCATGCATTTAGTTTTACTAGTGTTTAAGAGCAGTTGGAGGCTACTGAAGGAGTGTTGTATGGCATTGAAGCTCGTTTGGAGGTTTGTTAACACAGTGTCCAATGAAGGGCCAGATGTATACAAAATGGTGTCGTCTGCGTAGAGGTGGATCTGAGAGTCACCAGCAGCAAGAGCGACATCATTGATATACACGGAGAAAAGAGTCGGCCCAAGAATTGAACCCTGTGGCACCCCCATAGAGACTGCCATAGGTCCAGACAACAGGCCCTCCGATTTGACACATTGAACTGATCTGAGAAGTAGTTGGTGAACCAGGTGAGGCAGTCATTTGAGAAACAAAGGCTATTTAGTCTGCCAATAAGAATGCGGTGGTTGACAGAGTCGAAAGCCTTGGCCAGGTCGATGAAGACGGCTGCACAGTACTGTCTATTAGCGATCGCGGTTATAATATCGTTTAGGACCTTGAGCGTGGCTGAAGTGCACCCATGACCAGCTCGGAAACCGGATTGCATAGCGGAAAAGGTACGGGGGATTCGAAATGGTCGGTGATCTGTTTGTTAACTTGGCTTTCAAATACTTTCGAAAGGCAGGGCAGGATGGATATAGGTCTGTAACAGTTTGGATCTAGAGTGTCACCACCTTTGAAGAGGGGGATGACCGCGGCAGCTTTCCAATCTCTGGGGATCTCAGACGTTACGAAAGGGAGGTTGAACAGGCTAGTAATAGGGGTTGCGACAATTTCGGCGGCTAGTTTTAGAAAGAAAGGGTCCAGATTGTCTAGCCCTGCTGATTTGTAGGGGTCCAGATTGTGTAGCTCTTTCAGAACATCAGCTGTCTGAATTTGTGTGAAGGAGAAGCGGGGGGGGCATGGGCAAGTTGCAGCGGAGGGTGCAGAGCTGGTGGCCGGGGTAGTGGTAGCCAGGTGGAACGCATGGCCAGCCGTAGCAAAATGCTTGTTGAAATTCTCGATTATTGTAGATTTATCAGTGGTGAATGTTTCCTAGCCTCAGTGCAGTGGGCAGCTGGGAGGAAATGCTCTTATTCTCCATGGACTTTACAGTGTCCCAAAACTTTTTGGAGTTAGTGCTACAGGATGCACATTTCTGTTTGAAAAAGTTAGCCTTTGCTTTCCTAACTGCTTGTGTATATTGGTTCCTAACTTCCCTGAAAAGTTGCATATCGCGGGGGCTATTTGATGCTAATGCAGTACGCCACAGGATGTTTTTGTGCTGGTCAAGGGCAGTCAAGTCTGAGGAGAACCAGGGGCTATATCTGTTCTTAGTTATGTATTTTTTGAATGGGGCATGTTTATTTAAGATTGAGAGGAAATTACTTTTAAAGAACAACCAGGCATCCTATACTGACGGAATGAGATCTATATCCATCCAGGATACCTGGGCCAGGTCAATTAGGAAGGCCTGCTCGCTAAAGTGTTTTAGGGAGCGTTTGACAGTGATGAGGGGTGGTCGTTTGACCGCGGACCCTTTACGGACGCAGGCAATAAGGCAGTGATCGCTGAGATCCTGGTTGAAGACAGCGGAGGTGTATTTAGAGGGTAAGTTAGTCAGGATGATATCAATGAGGGTACACATGTTTACGGATTTAGGGTTGTACCTGGTAGGTTCGTTGAAAGCACCACAAGATGCTGCAGCAGAAGCTCTTGTGCTGTTTGACAGATTTTCTACTCAAAGGCTCAATCGGACAAAAGCCAATAATTACCGGCTAACGGAAACCCTGGTGTGTGTGTGAACATGACAAGTTCCCAATGAATGGCGGATCCCATGAATAGGATTCTGCAGAAGATGCAATCTCTTAGCCTCCCATAATAAACATAAGTGTAGGTTTTACAACATTCAGTGCTCAGAAACAGTTGAGGAAGACATGAAATTCAAGTGAAGAGAGAACTCAAACTGCCCCCTATTTCAACCCAGCCCACCCAAGTCCCTGGTTAGGCTGTTAGTACCTGTTGGTGTAAAGCACGGGGCCCGGGGACGAACTAGAAAAGGAGAACAAGACAGGTCACAGGTTAAACCCACATAGGACACCAGCTGGAGCGCAGCAGATACAACCCTCCTCCATTGACACACACACACAGATAGGCAGGCATGGAGCAGGGATCAAGAAGAGGATTCAGAACACAATACAGGTCTCATCTGAGATAATGATTTTGCGTTCCAGCAGTAACGATGACAGGTTGGAGTGTGGAACGTACACTCACTGAGCGCTAAAACAGTAAGATATGAAATCAACAGGAGAGCTTATTTGTAGGAAAGAGTGAGAGTGTACATGTAGCAGGATTAGGGCTGTGGCAGTCACGAAATTTCGTCAGCCGGTGATTATCAAGCAAATAACTGCTGGTCTCACGGTAATTGACCCGTTAATAAACATAAACACATTTAGCATCTCCTGGCTTCCACACATAGCCTACAAGCCACTGATGCAGTCATTTGGAACATCCACATTTTAAAAAGTATAATACACTGCTCAAAAAAATAAAGGGAACACTTAAACAACACATCCTAGATCTGAATGAATGAAATAATCTTATTAAATACTTTTTTCTTTACATAGTTGAATGTGCTGACAACAAAATCACACAAAAATTCTCAATGGAAATCTAATTTATCAACCTGTGGAGGTCTGGATTTGGAGTCACCCTCAAAATTAAAGTGGAAAACCACACTACAGGCTGATCCAACTTTGATGTAATGTCCTTAAAACAAGTCAAAATGAGGCTCAGTAGTGTGTGTGTGGCCTCCACGTGCCTGTATGACCTCCCTACTACGCCTGGGCATGCTCCTGATGAGGTGGCGGATGGTCTCCTGAGGGATCTCCTCCCAGACCTGGACTAAAGCATCCGCCAACTCCTGGACAGTCTGTGGTGCAACGTGGCGTTGGTGGATGGAGCGAGACATGATGTCCCAGATGTGCTCAATTGGATTCAGGTCTGGGGAACGGGCGGGCCAGTCCATAGCATCAATGCCTTCCTCTTGCAGGAACTGCTGACACTCCAGCCACATGAGGTCTAGCATTGTCTTGCATTAGGAGGAACCCAGGGCCAACCGCACCAGCATATGGTCTCACAAGGGGTCTGAGGATCTCATCTCGGTACCTAATGGCAGTCAGGCTACCTCTGGCGAGCACATGGAGGGCTGTGCGGCCCCCCAAAGAAATGCCACCCCACACCATGACTGACCCACCGCCAAACCGGTCATGCTGGAGGATGTTGCAGGCAGCAGACTCTGTCACGTCTGTCACATGTGCTCAGTGTGAACCCGCTTTCATCTGTGAAGAGCACAGGGCGCCAGTGGCGAATTTGCCAATCTTGGTGTTCTCTGGCAAATGCCAAACGTCCTGCACGGTGTTGGGCTGTAAGCACAACCCCCACCTGTGGACGTCGGGCCCTCATACCACCCTCATGGAGTCTGTTTCTGACCGTTTGAGCAGATACATGCACATTTGTGGCCTGCTGGAGGTCATTTTGCAGGGCTCTGGCAGTGCTCCTCCTGCTCCTCCTTGCACAAAGGCGGAGGTAGCGGTCCTGCTGCTGGGTTGTTGCCCGCCTATGGCCTCCTCCACGTCTCCTGATGTACTGGCCTGTCTCCTGGTAGCGCCTCCATGCTCTGGACACTACGCTGACAGACACAGCAAACCTTCTTGCCACAGCTCGCATTGATGTGCCATCCTGGATGAGCTGCACTACCTGAGCCACTTGTGTGGGTTGTAGACTCCGTCTCATGCTACCACTAGAGTGAAAGCACCGCCAGCATTCAAAAGTGACCAAAACATCAGCCAGGAAGCATAGGAACTGAGAAGTGGTCTGTGGTCACCACCTGCAGAACCACTTCTTTATTGGGGGTGTCTTGCTAATTGCATATAATTTCCACCTGTTGTCTATTCCATTTGCAAAACAGCATGTGAAATGTATTGTCAATCAGTGTTGCTTCCTAAGTGGACAGTTTGATTTCACAGAAGTGTGATTGACTTGGAGTTACATTGTGTTGTTTAAGTGTTCCCTTTATATTTTTGAGCAGTGTATATCCATGTAATATAGCCTACACCTTCACAATAAATCCATTATTTTAGACAGGTCTAAAAAAACATGATATGAAGAAAATGTAGTCTATTTCAGAAGAACATAATGGCATACTCTGAGTTGTCCTTATGTTAGGTCCTGATCTGGCTATGCCATATGGCTGTGGGCTACACTAGTTCATTTAGCAGACAAGATTTGCTTAGAATTCTGTGGCATTATTTTATAGTATGAAGAATACAATTGAACAAAGCAGAATAAAATAGAAAGGATATTTTCTCCAAACGATTTGAGGGAATAGCACATGCGGCTATTCTGTGTTAAGCGGTTAACAAAGAAATAGGTACTCCTATATGCTTAATTTAGAGTTATTAATGTAACTTTAGTTGTTCTACAAACGTTGGGCTACATGTTTTGATTTTTAATACATTGTAAGGGGCTGTGAGGGGAACGGCACCTCTGTACCTTCAGGCTCTGATCAGTCCATACACCCAAACGAGGGCATTGCATTCATCCACCTCTGGCCTGCTGGCCCCCCTACCTCTGCGGAAGCACAGTTCCCGCTCAGCCCAGTCAAAACTGTTCACTCCTCTGGCACCCCAATGGTGGAACAAGCTCCCTCACGACGCCAGGACAGCGGAGTCACTCACCACCTTCCGGAGACACTTGAAACCCCACCTCTTTAAGGAATACCTGGGATAGGATAAAGTAATCCCTTACCCCACCAAAAAATAAAATAAAAAATATATATATATTGTAAAGTGGTTATCCCACTGGCTATAAGGTGAATGCACCAATTTTCAAGTCGCTCTGGACCATCCTCCAAAAGTATTCGCCTCACTGTGCGTGCAGATGCACTCACAACTGCCTGCTGCCATTCCTGAGCAAGCTCTGCACTGGTGGTGCCCCGATCCCGCAGCTGAATCAACTTTAGGAGACGGTCCTGGCGCTTGCTGGACTTTCTTCGGCGCTCTGAAGCCTTCTTCACAACAATTGAACCTCTCTCCTTGAAGTTCTTGATGATCCGATAAATGGTTGATTTAGGTGCAATCTTACTAGCAGCAATATCCTTGCCTGTGAAGCCCTTTTTGTGCAAAGCAATGATGACGGCACGTGTTTCCTTGCAGGTAACCATGGTTAACAAGAGGAAGAACAATGATTTCAAGCACCACCCTCCTTTTAAAGTTTCCAGTCTGTTATTCTAGCTCAATCAGCATGACAGAGTGATCTCCAGCTTTGTTCTCGTCAACACTCTCACCTGTGTTAACGAGAGAATCACTGACACGATGTCAGCTGGTCCTTTTGTGGCAGGTCTGAAATGCGGTGGAAATGTTTTTTGGGGGGGATTAAGTTCATTTTCATGGCAAAGAGGGACTTTTACCAGGGATCACACTTCATAACATTCTGGAGTATATGCAAATTGCCATCATAAAAACTGAGGCTGCAGACTTTGTGAAAATTAATATTTGTGTCATTCAAAACTATTGACCACGACTGTACAAATGAAGACAGACATCGGAGACAACTGCGTCCTTATCCAATTCCGAGGTGCATATTGAAGCTATTGGAAGAAATTTCCCCAAAAAAATTCCACCAGCCAACAAGATGAGTAGGCTTAACGAACAGCAAAAGCACTAGCCTATGTCAATCTACTATCCCCCATAGTACAAAAGTTGACCTATTATATTCTGTGTGATAAATAAATATTCCAAACATAGTCTGGGACAGTTGTGGAATGCGATAGACCCCAAATGAATACAACCACTAGCATCAAAAAACCTGTTTTACGCAATGAGGCTGACGCAACAGATCAGAACATAGCTTAAAATGTTGATAAACTATTAGGCTATGTCTTCACATTATATGCGCAGCAATGCACACACAGCAGTAGGCTATAAGCACTAATGTTGCATTTGCAGGAAAAAACCATTCTCAAAAGTGACCACAAATGCATTTATGCATGTAATGCTTTCATTATAATGGTGCATTTTTATGGTGAAAATTATCTTCCCCAAACTTGAAACTCACACACTGCTTATGTATGCCAGTTAGGCTCTACACCCCTTGTAAAATTGATTAATGTGCTTAATTTTAATAAGTTATTTGGCCACTTTAGTTAATGATACAAACCTTATCAAAACGTATAGGCCTATGGGCTAGGCTACATGAGGCATGCGACTATGATTCGAAAAAGTCGCCAAAAAAAGGCATTGTTTCCTGCCTTACGCTGGGCATCATTCACAAGTGATAATATATAATTCACAAGTGTTAGGCTAATAGTCACCCATCAGACTATATATTCTTGATTTAATCTTGTCTTTACATATATTAAATAATTAGCATATTTAGCATATTATACTAAATAATACATGTGTGAAATTTGTTTTGATTTAGAATGGACCATTATCATGCACCGGTCTCGAAACAGGGGCAGTGGGAAAAAATTCATGTAATCTATACACTTAAATAGGGAATGGAGGACGCTTTTTCCGTGGTTCATTTTCATGCCAGCCAGGTAGGCTATACTCCTGTTGTAAAGAGATGCAATGTGCTTAATATTTGGAAAGTTGAGAAATAAATATAGTAAGCCTATAGAAAGCTAATGGGACCCTCCTCTTCTTAATAGAGGCCATCACTGTTTTCTCACGCAATTGCATAGCCTATAGAAATGTTGCGCAACATGAGCTCATGGGTTGTCATGAAGTGTTTGATTAGATTTTCGATTACATTTGCATTGATGTCAGAGTGATTAGAGGGACAATAGAGTGCTGAGTACCAGGCAGTTAGCAAGTTTGGTAGGGTACTAATGACCATCAGCAGCATCAGAGCTTGGAGAAGCCTAATTACCGTGACTAAACGGTCACGTGGAATTTGACTGCCTTCATGACTCGTGACCGCCAGTGTGGCGGTAATACGGTCACCGCAACAGCCCTAAACAGGATCTACACTCCTACCAATGGATTAAGACACAGCACATGGGACAAACAACTGACAATTTAAATAATAAGCGAAGTCAGAGATTAAGCTGTTGGGTGACGGCGGACGTACCTGTCGGGGCTGTGGCACTGGGTTCATTTGTGGCGGTGGGGTGGCAAAGACAACAGAGGGGGGTTGTCCAGGAGGGAAGTTGGGCTGTGAAAGGGAGAGGAAAGGAGGGGAGAGACCGTGATCAACAATATGGTTACTGATTGGACAAACAACCATGAGACAAGATTGAAGCCCCAATCAAAACAGACAGTAGATTCCCATTACCTGTTGGAGTCCAGGGGAGGGGACAGGGTGGGGGGCAGATGGGGATCCCGTTAAAGGCTGTGGTGCTTTATTCATTTCATGTGGTTCTGCATGGGCGCACTCGGACCTGTACAGAAATCTGAGAGGAGGAAGAACAGGGTGAAGGAGGTGAAGAGAGAATCAGCGATAGTCATATATATACACTGCTCAAAAAAATAAAGGGAACACTTAAACAACACAATGTAACTCCAAGTCAATCACACATCTGTGAAATCAAACTGTCCACTTAGGAAGCAACACTGATTGACACAATTTCACATGCTGTTGTGCAAATGGAATAGACAACAGGTGGAAATTATAGGCAATTAGCAAGACACCCCCAATAAAGAAGTGGTTCTGCAGGTGGTGACCACAGACCACTTCTCAGTTCCTATGCTTCCTGGCTGATGTTTTGGTCACTTTTGAATGCTGGCGGTGCTTTCACTCTAGTGGTAGCATGAGACGGAGTCTACAACCCACACAAGTGGCTCAGGTAGTGCAGCTCATCCAGGATGGCACATCAATGCGAGCTGTGGCAAGAAGGTTTGCTGTGTTTGTCAGCGTAGTGTCCAGAGCATGGAGGCGCTACCAGGAGACAGGCCAGTACATCAGGAGACGTGGAGGAGGCCGTAGGAGGGCAACAACCCAGCAGCAGGACCGCTACCTCTGCCTTTGTGCAAGGAGGAGCAGGAGGAGCACTGCCAGACCCCTGCAAAATGACCTCCAGCAGGCCACAAATGTGCATGTGTCTGCTCAAACGGTCAGAAACAGACTCCATGAGGGTGGTATGAGGGCCCGACGTCCACAGGTGGGGGTTGTGCTTACAGCCCAACACCGTGCAGGACGTTTGGCATTTGCCAGAGAACACCAAGATTGGCAAATTCGCCACTGGCGCCCTGTGCTCTTCACAGATGAAAGCAGGTTCACACTGAGCACGTGACAGACGTGACAGTGTCTGGAGACGCCGTGGAGAACGTTCTGCTGCCTGCAACATCCTCCAGCATGACCGGTTTGGCGGTGGGTCAGTCATGGTGTGGGGTGGCATTACTTTGGGGGGCCGCACAGCCCTCCATGTGCTCGCCAGAGGTAGCCTGACTGCCATTAGGTACCGAGATGAGATCCTCAGACCCCTTGTGAGACCATATGCTGGTGCGGCCCTGGGTTCCTCCTAATGCAAGACAATGCTAGACCTCATGTGGCTCGAGTGTGTCAGCAGTTCCTGCAAGAGGAAGGCATTGATGCTATGGACTGGCCCGCCCATTCCCCAGACCTGAATCCAATTGAGCACATCTGGGACATCATGTCTCGCTCCATCCACCAATGCCACGTTGCACCACAGACTGTCCAGGAGTTGGCGGATGCTTTAGTCCAGGTCTGGGAGGAGATCCCTCAGGAGACCATCCGCCACCTCATCAGGAGCATGCCCAGGCGTTGTAGGGAGGTCATACAGGCACGTGGAGGCCACACACACTACTGAGCCTCATTTTGACTTGTTTTAAGGACATTACATCAAAGTTGGATCAGCCTGTAGTGTGGTTTTCCACTTTAATTTTGAGGGTGACTCCAAATCCAGACCTCCATGGGTTGATACATTTGATTTCCATTGACAATTTTTGTTTGATTTTGTTGTCAGCACATTCAACTATGTAAAGAAAAAAGTATTTAATAAGATTATTTCATTCATTCATATCTAGGATGTGTTGTTTAAGTGTTCACTTAATTTTTTTGAGCAGTGTGTATGTGTGATATATATATATATATATATATATATATATATATATATATATATAGTGGTGTGAAAAAGTGTTTCCCCCCCCTTCCTGATTTCTTATTTGTTTGTATGTTTGTCACACTTAAAATGTTTCAGATCAAATAAATTTTAAATATTTGTCAAAGATAACAAGAAAACACAAAATGCAGTTTTGAAATGAAGGTTGTTATTATTATTAAGGATTGCCCCCTACAACCTAATAACTGGTTGGGCCACCCTTAGCAGCAACAACTGCAATCAAGCGTTTGCGATAACTTGCAATGAGTCTTTCACAGCGCTGTGGAGGAATTCTGGCCCACTCATCTTTGCAGAATTGTTGTAATTCAGCCACATTGGAGGGTTTTCGAGCATGAACTGCCTTTTTAAGGTCATGCCACAGCATCTCAATAGGATTCAGGTCAGGACTTTGACTAGGCCACTCCAAAGTCTTCATTTTGTTTTTCTTCAGCCATTCAGAGGTGGAGTTGCTGGTGTGTTTTGGATCATTGTCCTGCTGCAGAACCCAAGTTCGATTCAGCTTGAGGTCACGAACAGATGGGCGGACATTCTCCTTCAGGATTTTTTGGTAGACAGCAGAATTCATGGTTCCATTTATCACAGCAAGTTTTCCAGGTCCTGAAGCAGCAAAACAGGCCCAGACCATCACACTACCACCACCATATTTTATTGTTGGTATGATGTTCTTTTTCTGAAATGCAGTGTTACTTTTACACCAGATGTAATGGGACACACACCTTCCAAAAAGTTCAACTTTTGTCTCGTCAGTCCACAGAGTATTTTCCCAAAGGTCTTGGGGATCATCAAGATGTTTTCTGGCAAAAATGAGACGAGCATTAATGTTATTTTTGCTAAGCAGTGGTTTCCGTCTTGGAACTCTGCCATGCAGGCCATTTTTGCCCAGTCTCTTTCTTATGGTGGAGTCATGAACACTGACCTTAACTGAGGCAAGTGAGGCCTGCAGCTCTTTGGATGTTGTTGTGTGGTCTTTTGTGACCCCTGGATGAGTCGTCGCTGCGCTCTTGGGGTCATTTTGGTCGGCCGGGCACTCCTGGGAAGGTTCACCACTGTTCCATGTTTTCGCCATTTGTGGATAATGTCTCTCACTGTGGTTCGCTGGAGTCCCAAAGCTTTAGAAATGTCTTTATAACCTTTTCCAGACTGCTGGAGCTCAATTACTTTCTTTCTCATTTGTTCCTGAATTTCTTTGGATCTCAGCATGATGTCTAGCTTTTGAGGATCTTTTGGTCTACTTCACTTTGTCAGGCAGGTCCTATTTAAGTGATTCCTTGATTGACAACAGATGTGGCAGTAATCAGGCCTGGGTGTGGCTAGAGGAATTGAACTCAGGTGTGATAAACCACAGTTGAGTTGTGTTATAACAGGGGGGCAAACACTTTTTCACACAGGGCCATGTAGGTTTGGATTTTGTTTTCCCTTAATAATAACAACCTTCATTTCAAAACTGCATTTTGTGTTTACTTGTGTTATCTTTAAATTAATATTTAAATTTGTTTGATGATCTGAAAAACATGCAAACAAATCAGGAAGGGGGCAAACACTTTTTCACACCACTGTATACACATACACACACACATACGAGAGAGAGAGCGAGAATGGTGTTTAGGCTTTTTTGATCAGCACTCACACTTTGAACCGTGGTTAGTCCCAGGAACGGGAGCAAGTAAGGCTGAACGATTTTGGAAAATAATCTAATTGCGATTTTTTGCCCCCAATATTGCGATTGCGATTTAATATGCGATTTAATTTATTTATCCTTTTTCCCCTACAAAACATAATGAATGATTTAAATATGACCAACACAATAGTATATACATTTAGTGTGAAATGTTCTTTCCCATAGGCTGGGTCTATTTGTTAGAATTAAATTCAAACATGTATGACTTGAAATAAATGACATTTTTATTGAACTGCTCATTACAGAAACATCTGTGGCTTTGCCACTGTGCATTTAAATAATTTAAACAAAGGCATGAACTTTGTAAACACTGTGTGCAAAAGGTACAGTCTTAAGAAAAAAATAATTTTAAATTGTATGTATCTTACTGCTCCCAAGTCAGTAACATTTCACACAACTGAAAGAAGGAATTTGCTTTGAAAATATTTTGTAAAATCAAAGTAAATAAAGTTATAAATAAAAAATGAGAAATGCACTTTTAATTTAGACAAACTATTTTTTATAAACGATTTGAATATTATAATATAAAATAGATGAGCCTCACTTATCTCAAGTACACAACAATAACACACCACACAGACTAAAGTTCACTACGAGTATGGCACTGCCAGCCATACTTATCCAACAGTTCTGATCAATAAAATGGACTGTAAGACTCTGGTACGGCTCAGCTGTGCGGCTTGACCACATATCAGTAGTGCTAGCAAAAAACTCCACCGTTTTAAGTTCCGCGGCGACTTTCTCTTTGCACTTTTTGTACAGCTCCGGTATGGCAGTCTGACTGAAGTATGTGCGGGAGGGTATACTGTAACGTTTATCAAGCGTATGTATTAATGCCATGAACCCAGGCTTGGTCACCGTGCTGAGAGGCATCATATCTTTGGCTATGAACTCGGTTATTGTCCGAGTGATTTCTCCGTGCCGTTTTGAATTACGTTCATACGGAGTGACACTTTCGAACATTTCTGTCAGTGATCCCTGTCTTGAGGTATTTGGCTTGTCTCGCGCACTGATGCTCGGCATTTTGGTCATACAACTGTCATGCATTGATTTGTGGTATTTTTTAAGTGCTGAAACAGGTTTGTAGTGTTACCCCGTGAAGTAGCAATCGGAGCACGGCATGCTCTGCACAACACCTGACGCTGCTCAGCATCTTCTTTTTAAAACCAAAATAGTTCCACACCACCGACGTGCTGTTCCTCTTCGATATTAAAGTATCAGCTGTGTCAGTTTCTGACTGTTCCGTCGAGCAAGAGGCCATTGCGCTGGACAGCATGAAAAGTCGCGTCACGTGACCACCTCAAATCGCGCACGTTGCGATTAGAAAATCGCGTTCAGTCAAATCGCGATATTATCGCGAATGCAATTAATCGTTCAGCCCTAGGAGCAAGGCTCTGTGGTGTTCCAACGTGGTGGTCGTCTGCCCTCTGATCGCCCTGTCAGAAAGAGAAAGGTAAGATTGGACCCTCAACTGAGATGACAGAGACAATGCTTTGGTACACAGGGGATACAATCCTATTCCCTAGGAGACAGGCATATTGTCTAAGGCTGGGAATTGCCAGGGACCTCATGATACGATTTCACAATATTTAGGTGCCGATATGATATTGCGATTCTATATGTAAACTACCAGTCAAAAGTTTTAGAACACCTACTCATTCAAGGGTTCTTTATTTTTTACTATTTCCTACATTGTAGAATAATAGTGAAGGCATCAAAGCTATGAAATAACACATATGGAATCATGTAGTAACCAAAAAAGTGTTAAACAAATCAAAATATATTTTATATTTGAGATTCTTCAAATAGCCACCCTTTGCCTTGATGACAGCTTTGCACACTCTTGGCATTCTCTCAACCACCTTCATGAGGTAGTCACCTGGAATGCATTTCAATTAACAGGCGTGCCTTCTTGAAAGTTAATTTGTGGAATTTATTTCTGTCTTAATGCATTTGAGCCAATCAGTTGTTGTGACAAGGTGGGGGGGGGGGGGGGTATACAGAAGACAGCCCTATTTGGTAAAAGACCGAGTCCATATTATGGCAAGAACAGCTCAAATAAGCAAAGAGAAAGGACAGTCCATCATTACTTTAAGACATGAAGGTAGTTAATACGGAACATTTCAATAACTTTGAAAGTTTCTTCAAGTGCAGTCGCAAAAACCATCAAGCGCTTTGATGAAACTGGCTCTTATGAGGACCGCCACAGGAATGGAAGACCCAGAGTTACCTCTGCTGCAGAGGATAAGTTCATTAGAGTTACCAGCCTCAGAAATTGCAGCCCAAATAAATGCTTCACAGAGTTCAAGTCACAGACACATCTCAACATCAACTGTTCAGAGGGCACTGTGCGAATTAGGCCTTCATGGTCGAATTGCTGCAAACAAAACACTACTAAAGGACACCAATAATAAGAAGAGACCTGCTTGGGCCAAGAAACACGAGCAATGGACATAAGCCAGTGGAAATTTGTCCTTTGGTCTGGAGTCTATATTTGAGATTTTTCAAATAGCCACCATTTGCCTTGATGACAGCTTTGCACACTCTTGGCATTCTCTCAACCAGCTTCACCAGGAATGCTTTTCCAACAGTCTTGAAGGAGTCCCCACATTGGCTGCTTTTCCTTCACGCTGTGGTCCGACTCATCCCAAACCATCTCACCTGTTAATTTAAATGCATTCCAGGTTACTACCCCATGAAGCTGGTTGAGAGAATGCCAAGAGTGTGCGCAAAGCTGTCATCAAGGCAAAGGGTGGCTATTTGATGAATCTCAAATCTCAAATATATTTTGATTAGTTTAACACTTTTTTGGTTAATACATGATTCCATATGTGTTATTCATAGTTTATATGTCTTCAATGTTAATTCTACAATGTAGAAAATAGTAAAAATAAAGTAAAACCCTTGAACGAGTAGGAGTTCTAAAACTCCTGACTAGTCTCCCAGTCCCTGCCGCTGAAAAACATCCCCACAGCTTGATGTTGCCAACACCATGCTTCACCGTAGGGACGGTGCCAGGTTTCCTCCAGACGTGAAGCTTGGCATTCAGGCCAAAGAGTTCAATCTTGGTTTCATCAGACCAGAGAATCTTGTTTCTCATGGTCAGAGTCATTTAGAAACCTTTTGGCAAATTCCAAGCTGGCTTTCATGTGGCTTTTACCAAGGAGTGGCTTCCGTCTGGCCACTCTACCATGATTGGTGGAGTGCTGCAGAGATGGTTGTCCTTCTGGAAGGTTCTCCCATCTCCACAGAGGAACTCTGGAGCTCTGTCAGAGTGACCATCGGGTTCTTGGTCACCTCCCTGACCAAGGCCCTTCTCCCCCGATTGCTCAGTTTGGCCGGGCGGCCAGCTCTAGGAAGAGTCTTGGTGGTTCCAAATGTCTTCCATTTAAGAATGATGGAGGCCACTGTGTTCTTGGGGACCTTCAAAGCTGCAGAAATGGTTTGGTACCCTTCTCTAGATCTGTGCCTCGACACAATCCTGTCTCGGAGCTCTAGGGACAATTCCTTCAACCTCATGGCTTGGTTTTTGCCCTGACATGCACTGTCAACTGTGGGACCTTACATAGACAGGTGTGTGCCTTTCCAAATCATGTCCAATCAATTGAATTTACCACAGGTGGACTCCAAGGTGTAGAAACATCTCAAGGATGATCAATGGAAAGAGGATGCACCTGAGCTCAATTTCAAGTCTCATAGCAAAGGCTCTGAATACTTATGTAAATAAGGCATTTCTGTTTTTATTTTTAATACTTTGCAAAAATTTCTACAAACCTGTTTTTGCTATGTCATTATTGGGTATTGTGTGTAGATAGGTAGGGAACATGTTTTATTTAGAATAAGACTAACGTAACAAAATTTGGAAAACGGGAAGGGGTCTGAATACTTTCCGGATGCACTGTATACACACACATTATGATATTTTATTTTATTTGTTTACCGTTTGGACAAAGGCAGCCCGCCCAAGACTTTTCTCTGCAGAAAACACCCTGATTTTTTTGTCTTTTTCAAATCGATACTTGGAGTCAAAGTATCGATATAATATCGTCCAAAATAATATTGCGATATGTAACTATCAATTCCCCCCCCCATCACTACTATTGTCCCGATATAATCTGTTGGGTTTCACCTAGGGGCCGTTCACTCTTGAAGTAACAGTAGACACACACCCTCTCTCCATCTCAGCCACACAAAGAGCAGTGGAGAAAAGCCCTGAGTCATTCTGAGTCAGTGTTTTTCTAAGAAGGGATATTCCACTTCTGTCAGGTGAAAGAAGCCAAAACACAAACACTGACTATAAGACAGAGGAGAAAAGCACACTAGACATAAACCAGCACCTTTCAAATGGACAGGTGGAACAGCAAATTTAGAGAAATGTTGAAATAGACATTTTCCACCGACGCTACCACACCCTCAGACCGGTGGGGGAGTTAGAAGGGAAACAGCAATGTCTCTAAAAAGGAGGCTCTGGTTGATTAAGTTCAGAGACAGAAAGTGAGTTTGTGCTGAGTTGACACTCCGGAGCTATCAAGGGCTCTCCACAGTCTACGCAAAAGGAGCCAACAGAGGTCTGTTTGCGTCAAGTTCCAAAACTTCAGCCACACAAATGTACGTAGAACTACGTAGTGATGCAAACGGACCTCCATCACCTTTGTTTGAATAGAGCCCTTTAGAGGGGCTCCCTGTGCTCACCCTGACACACTCAAACTGACAACAAGACAGCTACTGAAAAACTGCTTCACCCTGAGGGGGAGACATGTTTATCAAATGGGACCCTGGGCTACACCCTATAGCAGAGGCCTAAAACTGCTCCCTTGGCAAGGATGGGGGAGCACTTCACATGAAGGCTAGAGTTGAGTTCCCTGACGAGCAAACAGCGATGACCATATATCTCAATCACCTCCTATTCCGGCAGCATTAAGTGTGTGCATACTAAATATGTATCCTACTCCCGCAGCAATAGTGCTGCAGTGCAGAACTGACCAAGCAGGATAGCCTAAGGGACAAGGGGTTGAAGGGAAAGGGGATGTGTGAAACCCAGCCGAGACCACACCCACCAGGTCCAGTCATCCGAGCTGGCCTGACAGGCAGCAGATAGAGGGGGGGTGAATGTGTGTGGGGCAGGGGTCGTTCATGTTCAACCACCAGTGCAACAGAGACCGATGCATAACTCCAACATAGACCACATGACCTAGTGAGGGTGGGAGCACAGAGGCCTAAGACTCAGGCTGTCGCCTTAACAAAGCAGAAAAAGTTGAGTGTGTGGGTGTATGTGTACACTAGTGGATAATTCTAGGTGTGAGTCTGTGAATGGTAGCATCATGGGAAGTTTACAAAATGTTTTGTTCTGCCGTCTAAACGGGGGCATCAACATGTCATGTGCTTAACGATTGAATTGCCAGCCTCTAATTCTCAGACATCGTTCACATATAATTTAGCCTACATAATAGTCAGCATTAAAAGCACTGTACTGCCTGGATGGCATGCACAAATACACTAGATGGGATGAACTTTGAAACTGTTCAAAGAGTTACCCTGCTTTAGAGTTTAACAGTACCAGGCCAGGTCAATGGGCCGATGGCAGTGCCATACAAAGTAATGCATTTCTGTGGTGGAAAAGGAAGGAGAAAGACGCCTTTCAAGACTGCACGCGTAGTTACTGCCATATAATGTTTCTATGTAACCCATACCTTAATATATAACAAGTCTTACGGGAACATTGGGGGCCAATCGGCTCTGGAGTATCGTGGTGGGTCATGCCCTAAAATTATTGCTAAGATTACCTCATTCTAGTCACTACCCATCAGCCAGATCCCATCCCAGTGAGCATTTCAAATTGAAATGTGATAAAGAACAACTTTACATCTGTTGAGCAGAATTGTTATGATAAACAGTGCCCTCTATATATTAGATTTGGATGATCAACAACTTTCAGAACATCGCAGGTAGGGGATCTCATTCTCTACACAAGGGCTTCCTAACCCTTTTCACCCAGGACCAGACAGGTGTGGGCCCCGGTTCTAGTCAATGACAATGGTGGCACACTTGGCAGGCTACAGCAGTTATTGGTTATTGATTATCATCACAATTCCACCACTATTGTTATTATTTACCATGACTAGTTAAATATGAGAGCCAATGCTATTAAGAGCAAGGCATTTGGTAGAGGACTAATTCATAATGGGGTAAATCTGGGATCATGTCTCGCCTGCCTCCTCAAGGCTCACGAGCTGGCTCTGAAGCGGCATCCATTTTGAGCCGAGGTTCTCAGCCAAGTTCACGTGTCGGTAATCGCCATATATCAGTAATCGCTTCTCTAATGCAGATGTTACTACAACAGAAATACATCTTGTCAGACATCCCTGACGACAGAATAGCGGAGCAGTTAAACCAGACATTTGAGTTAATGCCAAATGTATTATTTCCTACGCTACATTAGCAGTACAAGCCATACACCGGTCATTTTTCATTCACGCAAAACATACATAGCTACAAATTCACTTAACAACAAACAAGGCAGACCTGACGACTGTCACACAATACACACAGTAATATTGCTAGCTACAGGCATGCATGCTACAGTGAGTGGATAACTACCAAACCCTCAGTTCTGCCAAGCTCCGGTAACGTGAGACGATAAGGCGAGTAGGATGGCTTTGCTGTGCGGCGCCATGTCCCTCCAACAGTTTTTTCGGACGTCACTAGTTACAGCAGTCAAAGTCATAAACCCCGCCTATTTCTACAATTTACCCTAACCACACTGCTAACATTATGCCTAACCTTAAATTAAGAAGAAAAATCAAACGTAAAAAAAAATATTACGATATAGCCAATTCTGACTTTGAGGCTGTGCTAACTTGTGTCAACCATTTCCCCCTCAAGCCCACTTTGGAGTTACCACGTGGTTGGTTCTCCGGCTTTAGAGCGCGCGGCAAGTGTGGCACAGTGCACGCACACATAGCAGCCGGCTTCTTGTTCTCCTCTATTCTCTTATTGGTTTAGATTTTCTAATTTGCCAACATGTATAACAAACCATAAACTGACAATGCTCAAACTGCATATGATTACATGCTGTCTAGCAAGCATGTAGCTGAGGAACGCTCAACTCCGTTCTCTTATATCGAGGCGGATATATAAGTAAGGGGTCTCCCAAATACCGAAAAGATGGAAACCAGTCTCTGTGGCAACTACTATACGGAAACGGATAAGCATTTGTACCATTTCAGCCGTAGGGTAGCATCTTCGTCATGTTGTGTCATCCTCTGAGCATGAACATTATGCATGGGATCCAAGGATAAACGAACTTGCCAATGTGGATCCTACCACATTGTCCATGCATCAGTAATATATATTCTCAGTAAAACGAGATCCCACAATATATCCCTCTGTCAAATGACAAACGCCACAGTTAAATACAGTTGAAGTCGGAAGGTTACATACACTAAGTCGCTCTGGATAAGAGCGTCTGCTAAATGATGTAAATGTAATACACTTAGGTTGGAGACATTAAAACCCGTTTTTCAACCACTCCACAAATTTCTTGTTAACAAACTATAGTTTTGGCAAGTCGGTTAGGACATCTACTTTGTGCATGACACAAGTAATTTTTCCAACAATTGTTTACAGACAGATTATTTCACTTATAATTCACTGTATCACAATTCCAGTGGGTCAGAAGTTTACATACACTAAATTGACTGTGCCTTTAAACAGCTTGGAAAAATCCAGAAAATGATGTCATGGCTTTAGAAGCTTCTGATAGGCTAATTGACATCATTTGAGTCAATTGGAGGTGTACCTGTGGATGTATTTCAAGGCCTACCTTCAAAGAAAATCAGCCAAGACCTCAGGAAAAAAATGTGTAGACCTCCACAAGTCTGGTTCTTCCTTGGGAGCAATTTCCAAATGCCTGAAGGTACCACGTTCATCTGTACAAACAATAGTACGCAAGTATAAACACCATGGGACCACGCAGCTGTCATACCGCTCAGGAAGGAGATGCGTTCTGTCTCCAAGAGATTAACGTACTTTGGTGCCAAAAGTGCAAATCAATCCCAGAACAACAGCAAAGGACCTTGTGAAGATGCAGAAGGAAACAGGTACAAAATTACCTATATCCACAGTAAAACGAGTCCTATATCGACATAACCTGAAAGGCCGCTCAGCAAGGAAGAAGCCACTGCTCCAAAACCGCCATTAAAAAGCCAGAATACTGTTTGCAACTGCACATGGGACAAATATCGTACTTTTTGGAGAAATGTCCTCTAGTCTGATGAAACAAAAATAGAACTGTTTGGCCATAATGACCATCGTTATGTTTGGAGGAAAAAGGGGGTTGCTTGCAAGCCGAAGAACACCATCCCAACCATGAAGCACGGGGGTGGCAGCATCATGCTGTGGGGGTGCTTTGCTGCAGGAGGGACTGGTGCACTTCACAAAATAGATGGCACCATGAGGAAGGAAAATTATGTGGATATATTGATGCAACATCTCAAGACATCAGTCAGGAAGTTAAAGCTTGGTCGCAAATGGGTCTTCCAAATGGACAATGACCCCACGCATACTTCCAAAGATGTGGCAAAATGGCTTAAGGACAACTAAGTCAAGGTATTGGAGTGGCCATCACAAAGCCCTGACCTCAATCCTATAGAAAAAGTGTGTTCGAGCAAGGAGGCCTACAAACCTGACTCAGTTACACCAGCTCTGTCAGGAGGAATGGGCCAAAATTCACCCAACTTATTGTGGGAAGCTTGTGGAAGGCTACCTGAAACGTTTGACCCAAGTTAAACATTTTAAAGGCAATGCTACCAAATACTAATTGAGTGTATGTAAACTTCTGACCCACTGGGAATGTGATAAAATAAATAAAAGCTGAATTAAATAATTCTCTACAATTATTCTGACATTTCACATTCTTAAAATAAAGTGGTGATCCTAACTGACCTAAAACAGGGACTTTTTACTAGGATTAAATGTCAGGAATTGTGAAAAACGTAGTTTAAATGTATTTGGCTAAGGTGTATGTATACTTCTGACTTCAACTGTATGTGGGCCATGTGCCGCCTTCAAAACAACAGAACTCAAATCTCCGACTTCAGTGCATTCAAGACAACTGGGAATTCGGTGACTAAAAACGACCACTGACTGGACAAATCGTTTTGAATGGTCAACCAAGTCGGAAACTCGAATCTTTTTAGAGCTCCGACCTGAAGATCACTGACGTCATTATTCGACCTCTTTTTTCCGAATTCCCAGTTGTCTTGGAAGCACCAAATAACCACAGTGTTAGCTAGCTACAACACACAGCCGTGCAGACTGGGAAGGTGACAAAATGATGCATCCTCAACCATCTAACTACCGGTACTTCAACTATAACATTACCACGCTTACGAAAAAAGATTGCAGTCAGAGTGCAGTATATTAACGCACTGCCGTATAACTGCAGTATGTTGCAAATACTGCTTCCTAAATAAGTCGACTTCAGTTACTGCATTTTTACGTGCAGTTTCAAAACGACAATATTTGTTTAAGGGCAGGAACGATTGGGTTCAATGACCATTTCTCAAGAATAAAGTAAACTGATATGGCATAAAATCTGCTACCGAAAACAAGTAATCATTAATTTACATTTAAGTCATTTAGCAAACGCTCTTATCCAGAGCGACTTTTCATACTGGCCCCCCGTGGGAAACGAACCCGTTGCAAGCGCCATGCTCTACCAACTGAACTACACGGGGCCATTCACCCACACACCGAACAAATTATGGGACAGTTTCTCATAACGTTAACTAGCTAAGCTAACAACAAATCCAACTAACGTTAGCTAGCTACCACAAATCATTACCAAAATGTCAAGACAGTTAGTTAGCCGGCTAGCGCTAGCTACATATAGTAGATTACTTACCAGAAATTAGCTAAACGTTTTTGAAGGGTATTAGTTAGCCAGCTAGCTAATAAAGGGATTCAAATGGTTGTTTTCGGTTCTGTCGATCTCCTGCCTTCGTCAATTCTCCTTAATAAGATAACGTTTATCACCTCCTAGGAAGGGGGTGTCCTATCCCTTTTTGGGGTGTGGGTTGGTTGGGCTAACAGTGGCAAAATCACAGTCTGGGAAAGGAGACACAGCTCGAGCCCCCAGATCGATCTACTGGGTTTAATGTCAATTTTAAAAGCGCGGATTGTCTCTTGGTTTCTCACACAATTCTGAATTAGCAAAGAGTATAGATGGAAACCATAACATTTACCTTTCTCTCCTTCAGTCCGCAGTCGGACGGAATGGGCGGTCCCGGAAGCCGGTAGCCAAATTCCGGTTTAATCAGTCATGTGACAGGGACGCCGGTGTGATTCTAGCTACACGTTTTAGTTAAAACGACAAACCACAAACTAATGTGCAGTACAGTATTCGTGTAATATTAAACTAATTCATACACGCACAATAAAACAAATTCATCACTACGGTTAGATGGTTGCTTTTGCTCGCATGGGCATGGCCAGAGTCTTGTCTGTGATGAGGTCAGTGTGCGGTCTGAAAAATTAATCAAGATATGTCAAATGTATCAGTGTTTAAATGCATTTACTTAACTTAAATGTGTATTTCAAATGTTCCATACAATACATACAATTGTCTGCAACATCCAGCAAGTAAGTATTCAGAACCTCTGCTGCAGTGAGGGTTCATGACCAACCTCACCTCAGTACCTCTCCACTGCGCAGTTTCATAATTAGCCATCCAGATCTGCAGGCTGTGTTATTAAATGTCATTAAAAAAAAAAGTATATTTCAGAAACTTGTCCCTCAGATATAACAGACAAAGAACAGACCCAGTGATAGACAATTCCACCAAGTGGATCTGAAACGTTTATTATTTTAACCTTTTACAGTACTGTAACAAAACCAACAAAAACTGAATGATGAGGACACATTTTCCATGCTCTAATTACAAAAAGTAGGTTGTCATGGGTGGGAAAGAGAAACCGGTTGTACTATTGTGGGAGACTGACTGAGATTGTTGTTCATCACTAGGGCTGCATTTACACAGGCAGCCTAATTCTGATATTTTTTCCACTAATTGGTCTTTTGACCAATCAGACCTGCTCTGAAAATGATCTGATGTCATTGATCAAAAGACCAATTAGTGGAAAAAATATAAAAATTGGGCTGCCTGTGTAAAAGGTAGCTTTGAAGGCTGAATGAGAAACAGGGAGATGCTGATCACAGTTCCCTCCTGACAGCTGACCCTAGATCAGTTATATATTTGTGGAGCCTGAAAGAGCTGGTTTAATGTATTTACCAGGAACTGATCCTAGATCAGAACAAATAAACCAATCTAAGAGTGTGAATGAGGTCCTACTCCCTGCTCCAGTCAGTTTGAACACCCAGAACGCAACCATATAGTTTCACAGATGGAGAGAAGCTGTTGACAAGAGAAAGGGGTAGGCCTTCCTGGCTCTTTTCTGACATGGAATAAAGTAGTAAAATATGTGGTCTAAAAGAGCCAGGGAGGGCTACCAATGTGGGTACCAGGGGAGGACAATAGGGGGCAATCTAGGCATCGTAGTTGGGGTTCTTGCGGAGAATGACAAAGCCCTCCAGGATAGGGGTGACAGGGAGGTACTCCTCTGTGGCCAGCTCTGCCCTCTCTCCGTGAGCCAGGAGCACCGGCGTGGTGTGGGTCTGGAAACCTGTGATGGCTTTGGGCTTACCGGCCTGGCCAACCACGTCCACCGCCTATAGACCAATTACATACATGAACCATGAGGCCGAACCCACTCTACCATCTTATGGCATTACATCCTAATCTTGAGATTAAAAAGCACTTGCACATCTAGACGTTACTTTGCATTAGAGATGTTCAACCATAGTTAAAATGAAAAGAATCTCCAGCACATTTCACTTGCAAAGCATCGCGTCATATCGTGCTGACTTTTCGGCCTTCGTCACACCATCTAGCTACATCCTCAACTAGCATTATATTTTGAATATGAAGCTAATCACCCAGGCTCTTATTAAAGAGCATAGTGTGAGCAGCAGTCCTTACCTGTCCAACCCTGACGGACACGGGCAGCGGCCTCAGCTCCTCGTCAAAGGTGACCAGCATACGGGGCTGCATGGCAGCCACCAGGCCATAGAGAACGTAGTGAGACTTCCCCAGGATTACTGGAGCACACACAGGAAACAGCAGGGGGTGATGTCAACACAAACAGCCAAACACTCAGACCCAGGTTAAGACATTCAGCAGACTTACTAACCAACATAAAAGGAGGACAATGAAACTAGCTGGGCAAAGGCCAATGCCATTCAGGAGTTGAACAATTGCTAATTGTTTTCTATGTGGAATTTTCCATCCATACATTGAAATTCAGTTCACTTCCTCAAATGACAACAGAAATGGACATCACCCCCAACCCTAAAACACAAGGATGTGGAAATATGGGGGGGAGGGAGAGGCAAATAAAAAGGAATGGTGAAGTAGGTAGAGCAATGAGAAAGGACTCACTGTTCTTAACGTCAAGGAAGGAGACGAGGACAGTGAGTAGTCCGGCCACGGCTACCTGACTCATCAGCTGCCTGTCACTGTGGTACGGACACAGCGTCAATGTCCCTTTACCCAGGTGAGTCAGACCCTGTGGACATGGCACAGAGCAAGCGTTTAGAGACACAGAGACACATACTCTCTCTCTAACACACAGGTTAGAGTGCCAGAGCGGAACCTCTTTTTGCTACCCACCTGTGCCAGTCGGACCATGAAGAGGTTGTTGGGGTCTTTGGCATGGTACTGAGCCAGCTGCCTCAGCATGGCAGCCAGGCGGGCATTGTTTGTTCCTGCGGACAGAGAGATGGAGCCGTGAGTCCTCATGGCAACCAACCACAGCTTGAGACGCAGTCAGTATAGAAGGTCTCATACTTTGTCATCTGGCACAGTGAATTCACAGTTATACGGTCTGTTTCTTATTCAAGGACGAGGAATAATTACAGAGGAACATTGTGATAACTTAGTGAGGCAAATCAAAATAACTTTGAACATCTCAATATAATAATGAAGCCACTGACTGATTGGGTTCCAGACAGCAGGCACACAATAGAGCCCATTAACCAGTAATGCCAGGGCCCACTCACCGCTGCCCACCATGCCCATGGCAAAGATGGAGTTGTGGGAGACCTCTGGGTCAGCATCATGGGAGAACTTGCTGAGTGTGTCCAGGATGTTGAGGCGAGGATTCGACACGGAGATCAGGGCCAAGGCCAGAGGCACCGCACGCCTCAGAGTAGGCTCTCCATACCGCAACTAGGAGAGTGAGTGAGGTGGAGAAGGAAAACACAATGGAGAGAGAAAGAGAAAAACAGTTTGACGTGGGATGGTCGGATCGAGTGAAAGAGACAGGGGCCAAATCAACCCCTAACATGTCCTGAAAATGTGTTGAAGCCAAATGGAGTGAACAGGTCAGAGGTTATACTGACCAGGTGTCCAAACGCCCGTAGTGCCATCTCTGAGCCAATCTCTTCTCCCATGGCAATGAGTGCAATACCCAAGACAGCCACACCCTGGGAGGGGGAAGCAGAGAGCAGATTAGTTAAATATCAAATCTTCATTCATACCACTCATTTGATTATATTTTACATTTTGTCATTTAGCAGACGCTCTTATCCAGAGCGACTTACAGGCGCAATTAGGGTTAAGTGCCTTGCTCAAGGGCACCAACCGATTTTTCACCTAGTCGGCTCGGAGATTCAAACCGGCGACCTTTCGGTTACTGGCCCAACGCTCTTAAAACGCTAGGCTACCTGACACCGCTTCATTAACAGAAGCCTGGCATACCTGGTGGGAGCCCATGTCGGCTGCACTCTCCTTCTTGTCTTTGTCCTTCTTGTCCTTCTTGTCTTTTTCCTCCTCCTTCTCCTTGGCTTCATAGTGCTCACTGCAGATGTGGAGCAGCTGCTGCACCTTCAGTACGTTACCAGAACCTGGCATGGCGGGAAACAAGAGATAAATATAGGAAAGCCATCTCTTGTAAATCCCAATGAGATCACCTGTATAAATACATTATATGTCAATCAAATAAAAAAACAAAAGACAATTGGGAGACAAAATGATAAAGCTGGAGCTATGATGAGACTGACCTGCGTAGGCACAGACGTCCACCAGTGTGTTGGCGAAGCTGCGGAAGGGCTCAGGCACCACCTGCAGCGCTGCCAGGGTGGTCTCAATGGCCTCCCCTTTACCCAGGTGGTTGAGGCCCAGGCCCAGCGGCAGCCAGCGGGCATATGTGTCTTTCAGCTCCAGCTCACTCTTCTCCATGATGGTCTGGACGATGGTGGAGGTGACGTCACCATTACACGAGCCCACCGCGATCATACCGCACGCCAGCGCGGTCACACCTGCCACCTGAGTGTGTGTGACAAGACACGTAACATGGGACAGTGAGCTGGGTTTAATGAGTGTGGATGTGTACTTGACTTAAACCCAGACAAACTGTGGAACTAACACACACACACACACACACACACACACACACACACACACACACACACACACAGAGTACCTCCATGCTGGACTTGGAGTCTACCATGACGGGCAGCAGCAGAGAGAGGACGTCCTCGCGGTTCGAGCCAGCGTACGCCAGGCCCAGGCTGAAGATAGAGGGGAAGGTCAGGGGGACAAACCCTACCTAAAACAAGTACTTTTCACAGGCAGAGATTACACTGTGTTAAGAAAGGACTAAACAGACCTCAATGAAGGTCTTTCATGTGTAAGAGGTGTCAGGCAGTAGTGGCTAGGGGTTGATTTGGGACTGAACACACATTTCCTTCTCTCCTTACCCGAAGATGGCTCCTATCCGCATGATGTTGCTGTTGTGGAGGACGTAGTCTGACAGCAAGGCCAGGGCCGGGTCACACTCGTTCCTCACCCCAGAGTTCACTATGCCACAAGCCAGGAGGGCCCCCGACTACAGGGAGAGAGAGGAGGGACGAGAAAGAGAGGGAGACATATCTACATTAATAGGATGTTTAGGGCTTTTCTGGATGCTGTGAAGGTTGCGGGGAGGAGGTTTTAATGCAGGGTGTTTGGTAAGAGGGTCAGTGTGTGTGCTGACCTTAATGTAGTCCTCTGAGGAGTAGAGGTACTTGTCTATCTGTGTCAGACCACCGTCCACATCCCACAGCAGGATCATCCCCAGAGAGGCTGCAGCACTCATCATACCTGGAGAGAAACACAGAATTAGCATCAACATTTACATAACAGCAATATGTTATTTTTGTTACTGTGCTTGCAATTAAGGATTAGCATTAAGTTGCTGCTAAGAATCCTAGATTCATGAGACTGGTATTCACTGTCGAACCCCCAAACATTAAAAATGTTCAGTCAAATGCACCAAATGTGAATCATGAGCCCAGTTTGACAGGGATGGGAGACTGTGTGTGGGTTTCTCACCATGATCTTTGTTCTTGTACAGCCATTTGTTGCCGTCGTCTGTGAGCAGCTTGTCCTGTCCGAACCCTGCGTTGACGAAGCCGTTGACAAACGAGGAGGCCAGGTTCATACGAGCAGAGTCCACCTGGGAACCACTTCCTCCAAACCCTGACAGAGAGAAGATGGCATGATGAGAGGGAGGATGAGGAAAGAGGAGTGTGATATAACACGACCAGGACAATTAGTGTGCTGCTGTAGTGAAGGAGAACTCACGGTTGTTCTCCAGGTGGGTTTTGTAGATGTCATCTGGGACTTTGGGTTCCATGATGTCCAACTGTAAAGAAAGGGAACAGTGTGTTACTGGCTCGCTTCATCTCTTTCACTAATTGGTTTATTCACTAGACCAGCCAGCAGTTCATTATCCTCCAGCCTTATCTCTTCTCTCACTCTATGCACCATTATCCATTATTCTCCCACCCTGACCCCCACACAACTCTTTCACTCGCCTCTTAGTACCTTCTTCAAGCCTCCTCCATTTCCCCCTCTCAACAATATCAAATAGAGAACGGTCCTCTGACTCATCTCTACTCGTCCTCTCTCCTTAGCCCTACTCTAAACACCTTCTCCCCCTCTCCAACATACACTCAGTTCCCACTGTCCTCACTCCTGCTCTAAACAGTCTCACACTCTTCCAACCCACTCCCCTCTCTCTAGTAGTCTACCCATCTACCCTCCTCTAACCCTCCCTCTCTCCTCTCCTCACCTCTCGGGCCAGGGCCAGGAAGTTGCTGTTGAGCTGGACGTTAGACATGATCTCCGTCAGGTCCTCGTAGTCCTCCACGTCCTCGTTGAGCTCCAGGAACATGCCGTGTCGGCCCAGCATGAAGGCCATCTCCTTTTGGATCACGCTACAGGAAACACCCACTAAACGGTCAACTCTTCAAGCACATCATTAACTACGGAACACACTGCTGAATGCATTCCCAATGACGGTCAGTTGAAAATGTGAATAATGACTAGAAAGAAAACTGTTTACCACTATAGGTTATACAGGGAACTGCCAAAATAAGGGAAACACCAACATAGTGTCGTAATAGGGTGTTGGGCCACCACGAGCTGCCAGAACAGCTTCAATGCGCCTTGGTATAGATTTTACAAGTGTCTGGAACGCTATTGGAGGGATGCCATTTATTCCATGAGAAATTCCATAATTTTGTGTTTTGTTGATGGAAAAACGCTGTCTCAGGTGCCGCTCCAGAATCTCCCATAAGTGTTCAACTGGATTGAGATATGGTGACGGAGACACACACACACACACACACCTCTTTAAACCCCCTATGCTCCTTTGAGACCCCTCTTTCAAAGTCACTAAGATCTCTTCTAGCCATGGTAGCCAAAATAATGGGCAACCCTAAGCATGATGAGATGTTTTAATTGCGTCAATCTAAGTAACATAATAAAACAATCCCCATCAAAATCCCTCAGTTTAAGCTATAGATATATTCGTTTTTTTGCATTAGATGCATCTCAATCCACCTCATCCGCCGATGTCGCACGTCCGCATCTGCGGTGAAAGGTGGCAGAGCTGGAGCGGTGTTGGTCAGACCATGAGACATCCCAAAAATCTTCTCACAAAAACGTCTGTAGCAACCTACTATGACCACTCAATGGAAAGGGGAGAATCTCATGAACACGATAGTGTTCTCCGTTTTGCTCTACGACCCCCCCAAGTACATGGGAGTCGTCTGAACGTAACCGGTACCGGTTTTTTATTTTTATGAATGGAGGTATGAAGGTAGGTAGGTTTGTGCCTACCCAAAAAAAAGGGTTAAATGTGTTAAAAAGTATATATACATTTCCTGAGCTTTTTTTACCTCCTAGATATAAGACAAACACTTAAAAACCTTGTTTCTTGTCTTTTTTTGCCATTTATGAATGTGTTATTCAACGAGTTTCTCTGGTCTATAGTAGTAAAAGGCCAAATTCAATATTTTATTTAAAAAACACATTGTTTTCAATACTTACAGGGGTCCGAACATTTATAATCAAATAGATAAATGATCTATAGTATGACCATCTTAAAACAATTCCATATGTCAGCTTAGAACCACCCCTCAACAGCTTAGACTTTTAAGAATTAATTAACTTTGGAACCACACCTGTGCTTCCATGGAAGCACCTGCTTTTAATATACTTTGTATCCCTCATTTACTCAAGTATTTGGCAGTTACCTGTAGGTAGCACTTTTTGCCAAAGTGTTGCTGTGAGATAATTCAGTGTGAGAGAGAGTGCAGCGAAGGTGTTGTGTCAGTCCTTACATGTCTTTGCAGGAGGTGAAGATGTTCTCCACCAGTTCCACGTCGTTGAGCATCAGGGCCAGCCTCAGGGCCTCTGGGTAACGGTTAAACTTCCTGAAGATGTTCAGGGAACACTTTAACAGGGCAGAGTTCTCTGGCTCAGGGACGTAGCTCACACAGCTGCAATGGAGAGAGAGAAAGAGAGAGATGACAGAGGGGTTTAGGATTACTGATGAGAGGAACTTCCTTTTGTCTCTTCAGGCTGCTGTTAGCACACTACAGGTATGTTGAGGCAGAAGCAGACTGTGGTACAGGTGTTTGAACGTGTCTGTGTGTGTGAAGGTACATATGTTTGCCCCTCATGTGGTAAGGTGTGTGTTGTCCACTCACCTGGTGAGGTAGAGGCAGACCTTGGCGTATGCATTATCATCTATGTAGAGCTCCAGCATCTCTAGCCTCTCGATCTCCATCAGCAGGTCACAGGCCTCGTGCTCAGCGTTGTGGGCCATGTTGTAGGGCACAATCTCCTTCACCAGCTTCAGCAGAGTTTCCTGTTGCGTCTTATCACTCTCCTCAACCTCCTGCCACTCCTTGGCCACCTCGCCCGCCAGGTGCCTACACACACACACACAGAGTTTGGGTCAGACTAGGACCGGGATGATACCAGTTTCGCGGAAATGAAAGAAAACACAAAGCAGATTTAACTTCTTTAGGAAACAGCCCGAATGTTGGAAAGAAACATCCTTACGTTGTCATCCAGACACACATTTATTTATTTTCCAAGCTATAGCACACAATATTTGACACACAGCAGGTTTTTAAAGAACCAAAGAGTCAGTCTGCTTTGTGTTTGCATTTTTGCCAGGCAAAAAAATATCACCATACTGGTATCGTCAAAGCCCTAGGTCAGACCAAACAAACTGCCTACTCCTGCCAGGTATGGAATGACTGAGGTGAATCCTAACTTCCATTTCAGTCTAATTTTTACTTAGTCTTCCATTGTTATCAATGCATGACTAAGTGAAAATTCTACTTAAGTAGAAGGTAGGATTCACCCGTGTGTGTTGTTAGACGTTTGAATTGGTGTCCCGTATCCTACCTGACGTATTCATGTCCCCAGGACGCCAGCTCCTCCTGGGAGCCCAGCAGACGGTACTTCAGACACTCCCGCTCCCCACTCATTGTCATGGCCAAGACCGACACTACGTCCGCACAGAAACTCTGCAAAACAAAACAGACAGGAGTTAGCTAGACGTTTCTATAATGACAGTTATGATGGGTCCATCTGAACATGAATCCCTAGTGCCATCCAGATCTGCGATGTCCAATATACTAGGTACAGTTGAAGTCAGAAGTTTACATACACTTAGGTTGGAGTCATTAAAACTTGTTTTTCAACCACTTCACAAATTTCTTGTTAACAAACTATAGTTTTTCAACTGCTCTTAAACACTAGTAAAACTAAATGCATGCTCTTCAACCGAATGCTGCTTGCACCCGCCCACCCGACTAGAATCACTACTCTCGACGGGTCTGACCTAGAGTATGTGGACAACTACAAATACCTAGGTGTCTGGTTAGACTGTAAACTCTCCTTCCAGACTCACATTAAGAATCTCCAATCCAAAGTTAGATCTAGAATCGGCTTCCTATTTCGCAACAAAGCCTCCTTCACTCATGCTGCCAAACATGCCCTCGTATTACTGACTATCCTACCGATCCTTGACTTCGGCGATGTCATTTACAAAATAGCCTCCAACACTCTACTCAGCAAATTGGATGTAGTCTATCACAGTGCCATCCGTTTTGTCACCAAAGCCCCATATACTACCCACCATTGTGACCTGTACGCTCTTGTTGGCTGGCCCTCACTACATATTCGTCGCCAAACCCACTGGCTCCAGGTAATCTATAAATCACTGCTCGTCTTACCATAGCTCACTGGTCACCATAGCAACACCCACCCGTAGTCTGCGCTCCAGCAGGTATATCTCACTGGTCATCCCCAAAGCCAACACCTCCTTTGGCCGCCATTCCTTCCAGTTCTCTGCTGCCAATGACTGGAACGAACTGCAAAAATCTCTGAAGCTGGAGACTCTTATCTCCCTCACTAACTTTAAGTGTCAGTTGTCAGAGCAGCTTACAGATCACTGCACCTGTACACAGCCATTCTGAAATTAGCCCACCAAACTACCTCATCCCCATATTGTTATTTATTTTGCACCCCAGTATCTCTATTTGCACATCATATTTTGCACATCTATCTTTCCAGTGTTAATACGAAATTGTAACTATTTTGCACTATATTGCCTTACCTCCATAACTTACTACATTCGCACACACTGTATATATATTTTCTGTTTGTATTTTTGACTTTATGTTTTGTTTACCGCATATGTAACTCTGTGTTGTTGTTTTTAAATCGCACTGCTTTGCTTTATCTTGGCCAGGTCGCAGTTGTAAATGAGAACTTGTTCTCAACTGGCTTACCTGGTTAAATAAAAAATAAAAAAATAGTTTTGGCAAGTCAGTTAGGACATCTACTTTGTGCATGACACAAGTAATTTTTCCAACAATTGTTTACAGACAGATTATTTCACTTATAATTCACTGTATCACAATTCCAGTGGGTCAGAATTATACATACACTAAGTTGATTGTGCCTTTAAACAGCTTGGAAAATTCCAGAAAATGATGTCATGGCTTTAGCCTAATTGACATCATTTGAGTCAATTGGAGGTGTACCTGTGGATGTATTTCAAGGCCTACCTTCAAACTCAGTGCCTCTTTGCTTGACATCATGGGAAAATGAAAAGAAAGGTTCAACCTTGGGAGCAATTTCCAAACGCCTGAAGGTACCACGTTCATCTGTACAAACAATAGTACGCAAGTATACCGCTCAGGAAGGAGACACGTTCTGTCTCCTAGAGATGAACGTACTTTGGTGCGAAAAGTGCAAATCAATCCCAGAACAGCAAAGGACCTTGTGAAGATGCTGGAGGAAACAGGTACAAAAGTATCTATATCCACAGTAAAATGAGTCCTATATCGACATAACCTGAAAGGCCGCTCAGCAAGGAAGAAGCCACTGCTACAAAACCGCCAAAAAAAAGCCAGACTACGGTTTGCAACTGCACATGGGGACAAAGATCGTACTTTTTGGAGAAATGTCCTCTGGTCTGATGAAACAAAAATAGAACTGTTTGGCCATAATGACCTTTGTTATGTTTGGAGGAAAAAGGGGGTTGCTTGCAAGCCGAAGAACACCCTCCCAACCGTGAAGTACGGGGGTGGCAGCATCATGCTGTGGGGGTGCTTTGCTGCAGGAGGGACTGGTGCACTTCACAAAATAGATGGCATCATGAGGAAGGAAAATTATATGGATATATTGATGCAACATCTCAAGACATCAGTCAGGAAGTTAAAGCTTGGTCGCAAATGGGTCTTCCAAATGGACAATGACCCCAAGCATACTTCCAAAGTTGTGGAAAAATGGCTTAAGGACAACTAAGTCAAGGTATTGGAGTGGACATCACAAAGCCCTGACCTCAATCCTATAGAACATTTGTGGGCAGAACTGAAAAAGCGTGTTCGAGCAAGGAGGCCTACAAACCTGACTCAGTTATACCAGCTCTGTCAGGAGGAATGGGCCAAAATTCACCCAACTTATTGTGGGAAGCTTGTGGAAGGCTACCCGAAACATTTGACACAAGTTAAACAATTTAAAGGCAATGCTACCAAATACTAATTGAGTATATGTAAACTTCTGACCCACTGGGAATGTGATGAAAGAAATAAAAGCTGAAATAAATCACTCTCTACTATTATTCTGACATTTCACATTCTTAAAATAAAGTGGTGATCCTAACTGACCTAAGACTGGGAATATTTACTAGGATTAAAATGTCAGGAATTGTGAAAAACTGAGTTTAAATGTATTTGGCTAAGGTGTATGTAAACTTCCGACTTCAACTGTATCTATACTTGTTTAATTTTCTGTATCTCCAGTAACATTGTAAAATAAATCCATCCATATTTTCTGCTTATAAAGTAAAAGCAGACAGGGAAAGGAAGCAATACAGTGGTTGAGACAGTCTTCTGTTTTCCCCACTCTCACAGTTAGCCATTTAGCACCTTGTTCTCGCCAGGCGCCATGCCCTCGTAGATCTCTTTGAGCTTGCCATAGTGTGGCCGCAGGAACTTCAGGGGCTTAGGCACAGAGGTCATGGAAGTGGTGGAGGAGCGGATCTGCCTGCGCAGCTCCTCTAGAGCAGGCCGGTACAGAGACGTGTCCGTCTCCTGTGGGTGGGTGAGAGAGAGAGAAAGGGGGTGGTGTGTACATTGCATAAGTACAAAGAATGTAATTTTATATGCATAATCACCAAAGACTTAATGCAGTGTGTGTAAATGACTGACTCTCCATACTAACGCCTTATGTACAGTAAAAAATAATAATGTAATAAGCTATAGTCCCAGAGAGTCCAAAGCAAAACCAGACTTGAGGTTTAGCAGTTCTTGTGGTAGTGGTACTCACACCAAGTCTCTCCACCATCATCTCCAGCTCTTCTTGCAGTTGTTTGTCCTCATCAGACTGGAGAGAGAATAGAGGAACTGACATTACAGTATGACAGATTCAACATGCCATGTTGGGAAATTGAATAACCGAACCCTGCACAGTAAACAGTAAAAGGACTGTTCTTCCAACAGGAAACTACTGCAATAAAAGGCTCTGCAATTTGCTAACTGCTAGATATTGGAGCATTCTGTCATACACCGGTCCTATACCATTGTCGACTGATGGTAGGGTTGCCCTGATAACTAGCTATGTCGGTAACGTTGCCTCCATTTTTATTGTGTCTGAAATTGGCTAATGTTAATGTACTCGCTAATAAGTTTAAAAACCCATACATGTAAATAACTAGCTAAACAAATAACACGTAATAACTAAACCCACCTCGCAATCAAAGATCACTGATCATGACAAATATAGGTAGCTACACTGACGGTCTCAAAAATACAATCTGATAACGACAGGCAGGTTAATTTACTGCAGTTGCAAAGTTACTAGCTACTGTACTGTACTGTAGCTAACCGTTAACCAGCTAACAACATTAGCGAACTGAGATAACGAACTGTTTACAATGCAACACTAACGTTATTTAGCTAGCTAACGTTACATTATTGTAACTTGGCTGGCTAACTACTTCGCTAACTTTTAGATTACCTATCGGTAGTTAATTTCACTAACGTTACCTAGCACCGGCTAGCACAGCCAGCTAGCGGCTATGCTAACGTTAGCTAGGTGTATACGTGTTTTATAGCTCGCTTTCAGTCGGACACAATAATCTTAATTGTTGGCACCTTGTACTTAGCCAGCCATGACATACTTTTCATCAATAAAGGGGACTCAAATAGTTCGTTATTATTTTGAATGACAACGCTTTCGGCCTGTTCAACCATGTCAACCAGGCAGTGAGTGACTCAGGCAAAAACGCTGCTCTGCTTCCCTTGTTCAAGATGTTTAGAAAAGTGCCCCAACTCACCAGTTCTTGCTCTTCTTTTTTATCCTTGTCCTTCCCGGTGGGCTTAGTCTCCTTTTCCTCGGTCTTTTCGGACTGCTTTTTCTCTTTATTTTTTGCCTCCTCCATAGTTGCTGTTTTACGAAATTCGGCTACCGATAAACTGAACAACCGGAGACGGTGTGCACGGCTTCCTCTCCTTAGAACCGTGGCAGTTTGCTGACATCGATAGTGTTCTACCGCCACCTGCTATGCGGGAATAATATTGCACCAATCCCTACTCTAACCCCACGACGATAGATGGCAGCACTTAGTCTATCCAATGTTGACACTTACACGAAGAAGAAAAAGCTTTCACACGATCACGTAAACAAATATCACGTGCATTTCTATTTCCAAAAGAGTACTTTCAACTTTTCTAGGATCTTTCCTGTTAGTTTTTCCAGTCCGTCAACATGGCTTTTCAAGCGCTCATAGTTTTTACTTTTGCATGTCTGTGTATCTGTTGTGACGGATTTTTAAAAGGTAACAGAAAATTCATAGAAATAGACACATCTTCTAATGATGTGCAGGAGGGAAAAGGCAAACCTGTCTTTCAGGAGCAATGGATTACCCAAAAACTGGACCACTTCAACGGTGCAGACAGTCGAGTGTGGAATCAAGTAAGTTCTGACATTTCATTATATTCTTATTCGCACTGCAGTATATGGAGAGGTAAGTTACCTGTGAGTTTTTCTGTGTACTGTCTAGGCGTGATCAAGTGTGTTAGTTCATGCATAACACAACATAACGTTTATTACATTGCCAGAAATTCGTCTTAACTGAGACGTACTACAGAGCTGGAGGACCGGTGTTTTTGATGATCGGCGGAGAGGGTCCAATCAACTCCGGATGGATAGCCATGAACCCTAGGTCGGCCTGGCTTACCTATGCCAAGAAGCTCGGCGCCCTCTGTCTTATGGTAGAGCACCGTTTCTACGGCGACAGTCGTCCCATGGCGTAAGTAAAAAAATATATGTATATATATATATATATTGGTTGGTGTTATGCAATGGTGGAAAAATACCCAATTGTCATACTTGAGTAAAAGTTAAGTTAAGATACCTTAATAGAAAATGACTCAAGTAAAAGTGAACGTCACCCAGTAAAATACTACTTGAGGAAAAGTCTAAAAGTATTTGGTTTTAAATATACTTAAGTATCAAAAGTTAATTTAATTGCAAAAATATAGTTAAGTATCAATGTAAAAGTACAAGTATAAATCATTTCAAATTGCTTATATTAAGCAAACCAGACGGCACAATGTTTTTATTTTATTTATTTTATTTACGGATTGCCAGGGGCACACTACAACATAATTTAGAAACTAAGCATTTGTGTTTAGTGAGTCCTCCAGATCAGAGGCAGTAGGGATGACCAGGGATGTTCTCTTGATAAGTGCGTGAATTTGACAATTTTCCTGTCCTGCTAAGTATTCATTTTCTTTAGGAATGTAGTGAAGTAAAAGTTGTCAAAAATATAAATAGTAAAGTAAAGTACAAATACCCCAAAAGACTACTTAAGTAGTACTTGAAAGTATTTTTACTTAAGTACTTTACACCACTGGTTTTATGTATGTTTAGATTTGTCTAGTAATTTTCAATGCGCTTGTATCACAATATTACGGTGGCTGTTCTTCATCAAATAACCTCTAGGTGACAGAGTTCCATTGAAAGGCGAGCCCCCTGTCCAGCAGTGTCCTGTGCTCTCTCAATATGAACCTCATTTGACTGATGGATGTCTGTTATTATTTCTATTTGGCTAATTCAGAGAATCTAGTGGGATTGATTGACGTGTCGTTCATGCAGAGTATAGAAATAGTAAACCAGGTGTTGAGTGAGGCTCTCAAACTGGCTTCCTCCTGACTTGATTAGCCCCTTGTCTGTCTTGTCCCTCACAGTGACCTGAGCACAGAGAATCTGCGGTTCCTCAGCAGTCAACAAGCTCTGGCCGACCTGGCTCACTTCCGCACTGTCATCGCTAAACAACGGGGCTTGACCAACAGCAAGTGGGTGGCATTCGGCGGGTCATACCCGGGCGCGCTGGCAGCCTGGTCCCGACTCAAGTACCCCCACCTGATTCATGCTGCCGTGGCAAGCAGCGCGCCTCTCCACGCCACAGTCAACTTCTCAGGTAATAATAACACACACAGTAATCCTCCTTTCTCTCAGTGATCTGTCATTTTTCGCTCAAATTTTACCTCTACTCAGGCTTGTCCAAGTCCCCATCTCTCTTTCTCTCCATGACCAGTGTGTCACTCTGCCTGGGGGAATTTCAGGGTGTTACAGGATACCTGGAGGAGGGTGTCCCTTAACCATTTTAACATTTGTCTGAAATAAACTTAAGCAAATCACTCAATAAACAGCTGAGAGGCATAACAAAAGGTTGAGCCTGGATTCGACTCGCCGTTTACCTCCCAGCGAGTATTCAGGAGATCTCAATGTTCTGAATGTTTCACCTTGCTGAATATAGACCCCAGGCAGTTCCTTGTTATGGAATAATGAACTGGAAATAGTCATGCACTGACTATGAGTCTGTCAATATCAGTGGAGGCTGCTGAGGGAAGGACAGCTCATAGTAATGGCTGGAATGGAGTCAATGGAATGAATGGGATCAACCACATGGAAACCATATGTTTGATTCCATTCCATCCATTATTATGAGCCGTCCTCCCCTCAGCAGCCTCCACTGGTCACTATGTATATTTGAGTTGAGGATAATGGCCAGTGTTATATACCCTGGAGGGCAGATAGAGGAATAGGTGAGGATGGGGAAGATTGAAGGGTCCTCTCTAGGTTGCTGTCTTTGGCTTTCTCTTCTTTTCTCTCTTCTCTTGTCTCTCACTGGTTTCTTGAGGAAGACTACAAGGGTGTCACCAAGGCAACGGTGCCTTGGAACATGGAAACTATAACAACACACACTGACCCCTTTTGATGAGACTGGGAACATTTAGAGATCAACCAACACACACAAACACAGAAGCTCAGTTGGGAATACTGCATTGATGTCAAATACCGTCATATTTCTCCCAGTCCACGCAAGTTTCTATTTCCCAACAATTAGCAGGTCATTGTAGTTTAGTGAGTGTTTTTACCCATAAGTGCTTTCTCTTGCTTGTCTGAACAAGGCTCACATTTTCCACTGTAAAGATCATCATGTTTAGAAAGTCATAAACATTGAAATAATACGGTTATTATTGTGGTAACCACACATGGAGCTGGCCTGTGTCCGTACTGAGACGGAGACACTTCAACAATATGTTTGAAAATTCTTATAACTCTTAACACTGTATGATATTCTAAATAAGGTTCAGGTTATTTGAACAGTACTCCTACACACTGTTTAAGTATGACATTGGGAGGCACTTAGAGACTGGAGGCGGAAAGTGTTCTATAAATACAATCAACTCATGATATATTATGACATGCCTTACTGGCTCTGTGTTAGAACAGTTACCATGTCTTTATATTGTCTCAACATGTTATTTGCTCTGTTTAAATAGTGTTGGTTCATAGTGACTTGTATTTGAACTGTGAGTTGTCTCTCTTGCTGCGTTTTGCCCAGAGTACCTGGAGGTGGTGTGGCGGGCCCTGGCAGCAGAGAACCCAGAGTGCCCCCTGCTGGTAAAGAAGGCTTTTGACACCTTGCAGGAGCGCATCAAAGACCCTAACAACTATGACAACATCACCAAAGACTTCAAGTACTACACCTTTTCTCCTCCCTCCCTCCCTCCCTCCCTCCGCCTCTCACAATATAGCCCACAAGCAGATACACTCCCTCATTCAGTCATTCTCATCTACTGGTATAGTAGAGAATAGTTACAGTAAGAAGAATAACTACATAGTAGAGTATGATGAATACCACAGAACAGGTGTGTGGTGTGGCTGAGGACAAACAGTGTGTTATTAAATTGGGGTCAAGTGCCAGGAAATTATCTAGTCACTCTAGCTCCTCTCCTAACTGTCCTGTCCTAAGAGTGTGTGTGTGTTGAGGGTGCTGGTCTGAGATGGGTCTGGTTTCAGCTCACCTCTCTTGGCCTTCAAGGTCTGCACTGGCAGCTTGAGATATCGGAATGTCGGGCACGCTCTGGAATCCGTCGGAATGCCATGGCATCCACTCCTGTCTCTATGGTCGTGTCTACACTTGACACTTACAGTGCCTTGCAAAAGTATTCATCCCCCTTGGCATTTTTCCTATTTTGTTGCATTATAACCTGTAATTTATTATAATGGCCATACAAAATAGTCCAAATTGGTGAAGTGAAATTAAAAAAATAACTTGTTAATAAAAATAATACGAAATAAATAATGGAAAAGTGGTGCGTGCATATGTATTCACCCCCTTTCCTATGAAGCCCCTAAATAAGATCTGGTGCAACCAATTACCTTCAGAAGTCACATAATTAGTTAAATAAAGTCCACCTGTGTGCAATCTAAGTGTCACATGATCTGTCACATGATCTCAGTATATATACACCTGTTCTGAAAGGCCCCAGAGTCTGCAACATCACTAAGCAAGGGGCACCACCAAGCAAGCGGCACCATGAAGACCAAGGAGCTCTCCAAACAGGTCAGGGACAAAGTTGCAGAGAAGTACAGATCAGGGTTGGGTTATAAAAATATATCCATTATTAAAAAATGGAAAGAATATGGCACCACAACAAACATGCCAAGAGAGGGCTGCCCACCAAAACTCACGGACCAGGCAAGGAGGGCATTAATCAGAGAGGCAACAAAGACACCAAAGATAACCCTGAAGGAGCTGCAAAGCTCCACAGCGGAGATTGGAGTATCTGTCCATAGGACCACTTTAAGCCATACACTCCACAGAGCTGGGCTTTATGGAAGACTAGTCAGAAAAAGCCATTGCTTAAAGAAAAAAATAAGCAAACACATTCGGTGTTCGCCAAAAGGCATGTGGGAGACTCCCCAAACATATGGAAGAATGTACTCTGGTCAGATGAGACTAAAATTGTTAGAATATCATACATGCTTCACTGTGGGGAACACCTTCCCCACAGTGAAGCATGGTGGTGGCAGCATCATGCTGTGGGGATGTTTTTCATCGGCAGGGACTGGGAAACTAGTCAGAATTGAAGGAATGATGGATGGCGCTAAATACAGGGAAATTCTTGAGGGAAACCTGTTTCAGTCTTCCAGAGATTTGAGACTGGGACGGAGGTTCACCTTCCAGCAGGACAATGACCCTAAGCATACTGCTAAAGCAACACTTGAGTGGTTTAAGGGGAAACATTTAAATGTCTTGGAATGGCCTAGTCAAAGCCCAGACCTCAATCCAATTGAGAATCTGTGGTATAACTTAAAGATTGCTGTACACCAGCAGAACCCATCCAACTTGAAGGAGCTGGAGCAGTTTTGCCATGAAGAGTGGGCAAAAGTATTGACTTTGGGGGGGTGAATAGTTACAAACGCTCAAGTTTTCTGTTTTTTTGTCTTATTTCTTGTTTGTTTCACAAAAAAATATATTTTGCATCTTCAAAGTGGTAGGCATGTTGTGTAAATCAAATGATACAAACCCCCAAAAAATCAATTTTAATTCCAGGTTGTAAGGCAACAAAATAGGAAAAATGCCAAGGGGGGTGAATACTTTCGCAAGCCACTGTACATGCGACTTCTGCTATCAGAATACAAAGAAGGGTCTAGAGGGACAAAAGTCGCTTTGTGGTCTGATTGTGTTCGGATCTGGCTGACCACTTCAGGAGGTGGTCAGGGATGCATTGTGTGCGGATTTCTCCTCCGTCTGGACGCAATCAGGCAACCAAAAGCGCAAACAGTGGGCGACGTCATCAGCACTCCTCCCACAAGTATCCAGAAAGCTTGTGTTTTGGGACCTAGAGGCACCTTTTCATTATAACGTTGGAGGAAATGTGTTCCTAGTGTGTGAGGAATGTGTTTGCTGGCCTCAAATGCTAGACAGCTATAATGTTTGGCTATAGTTATGCTAACCAATATGCAATTCCTTTAGCATTGCTTGCTAGCTTGCTGGCTAGCTACAGAGGTTAGCTGGCTAGTTAGCTACAGTAGTTAGCTACTGCCACCAGCTGTTGTGTTATTATCATATTTTGCCTATTCCAGCGTTTGTAGAATGCATACAGGCATTTGAATATAGCGCTAGAAAATGGAATCTGGACACACTGTGGACATGGTAGACACATTTAAATGTAGGTGTAAATGCATGACTCGTTCGGAATTCCATGATCAGAACTCTATGATCAGAATACTAAAGCTGCATGAACTGTCAAGTCTAGACACGGCCTTAGAGTCTCTCTGAAAGGCATTGGTGCTCCAGGCGGACAAAGGAATCACTCTCCACCTCTTAACCTTCCCTCTCCCTTTTATCCTTCCCTTTCCCTCTTATCCTTCCCTCTCCCTCTTAACCTTTCCCTCTCCCTCTGATCCTTCCCTCTCCCTCATATCCTTCCCTCTTAACCTTTCCCTCTCCCTCTTATCCTTCCCTCTTATCTTTCCCTCTTAACCTTTCCCTCTCCCTCTTATCCTTCCCTCTTATCTTTCCCTCTCCCTCTTAACCTTTCCCTCTCCCTCTTATCCTTCCCTCTCCCTCTTAACCTTTCCCTCTCCCTCTTATCCTTCCCTCTCCCTCTTAACCTTTCCCTCTCCCTCTTATTCTTCCCTCTCCCTCTTAACCTTTACCTCTCCCTCTTATCCTTCCCTCTCCTTCTTAACCTTTCCCTCTCCCTCCTATCCTTCCCTCTCCCTCTTAACCTTTCCCTCTCCCTCTTAACCTTTCCCTCTCCCTCTTAACCTTTCCCTCTCCCTCTTAACCTTTCCCTCTCCTTCTTAACCTTTCCCTCTCCCTCTTAACCTTTCCCTTTCCCTCTCCCTCTTAACCTTTCCCTCTCCCTCTTAACCTTTCCCTCTCCTTCTTAACCTTTCCCTCTCCCTCTTAACCTTTCCCTTTCCCTCTCCCTCTTAACCTTTCCCTCTCCCTCTTATTCTTCCCTCTCCCTCTTAACCTTTCCCTCTCCCTCTTAACCTTTCCCTCTCCTTCTTAACCTTTCCCTCTCCCTCTTAACCTTTCCCTCTCCCTCTTAACCTTTCCCTCTCCCTCTTAACCTTTCCCTCTCCCTCTTATTCTTCCCTCTCCCTCTTAACCTTTCCCTCTCCTTCTTAACCTTTCCCTCTCCCTCTTAACCTTTCCCTCTCCCCCTTAACCTTTCCCTCTCCCTCCTATCCTTCCCTCTCCCTCTTAACCTTTCCCTCTCCCTCTTAACCTTTCCCTCTCCCTCTTATCCTTCCCTTCCCTCTCCCTCTTAACCTTTCCCTCTCCCTCTTAACCTTTCCCTCTCCCTAGCCGGTAACCTCTTAACCTTTATCTCTATTGTATCATTTATTGGTGTGTTTGTAGACTTGACAGTGAAAGGGTTTTAATCAAGTGTTTATGTGGCTATGAGTTTGCGTGTGTGTATGCCTTGGTCACATTGGTCTTTGGCTTTATGGGCAGTCTCTTATTACTGCATGTTCTCTGTGTGCTTGTTCCAGGTTGTCATAGTGACTGTATGGTCATTTTATATGGTGAATGGTGGGCTGAGACTGCTTTATTAGTCTGGCTACTGCTACTGATGTCAGACTGACACCCACAGACACACAGACCATGTATTTGTCTGGGCAGCCGCCTGACCACACTGTACAAGTGTGCGCACACACACCCAACACACACACACAAATGTACACACATATAGTCTGCCCGGTTTTCTAACCACCAGATACCTCTGCGAGACAGTGTCGGCATCACAGTTCTGTCCTGAGGTCGCTCTGTCACGGGTCACTTCCAAAGTCAACATGTGACCTCAACTAGAGGGTGGGACTGGGCCTGTTGTGGGGGGTGACTAATGACAACACAAACAACAACAACCCTCTGTGATGTGTACAACAGTACCTCACACTAGGGCTTTTGGATGACGGTAATTTGCCAGCCAAATGACTGCGGTCACCGTAATAACTGTTCGATTAGCAAAAAAACACACATTACCTCACATTTTCTCCTCTGCTCCTGAGTCCTGAGTCCTGAAATAGAATGAATAGAATGGTCGTCCCCATTCAAGTCAATGATGGCATAATGGGTGGACCGGAGGCCATTGCAGGAAGTAAAGGCAGGAAGTGTACCCATCAATATGTGCTGTGATTTGTTGATTAAACTTAACTGACATTACAAAAATGACATTCCATTGCATGGGCCACATCGGTTAACATAATTTGAATGAACATTCTACATTACCATATAAATTATTACATCACAATACCAGGCAGCCATTGCGAGTGTACCCATGAGTTTACCAGTCAAACTTCCAGGGTTAGAGGTTCCAAGCCTATTCTATTCATTCTATTTCTGGGTGTGTTCGTAAATTCAATCTGGAGTGCCAGAGTGCGCTCAGAGTGCGCTCTGGGCGTTCGTAAATTCAGAGCGTTTCGCTCTCTGAGTGTTCAGAGCGCACACTGGACGCTCTGGCTGAGGAGTAGGTTTGATCCGAGCATTCTGACCTCACAACGGTAGTCAAGCACCCAAGCTAACGTTGGCTAGCTTGCTAGCTACTTCCAGACACAAATTAGAGAACACCTCACTCTGACCATTTTACTCACCCTAGCAGAGCTGGTTAAACTGTTTTCATGTTATCCAGATCGTTAGGGATTGTAACTGTGCTGCTGGCAAGAATTTAATTACGTTTTTTGCCGAGGTTTACTGACACCAGCCATATTCAACAGGTGTTGAGCGTTCGTAAATGTATCAGTTATTCTGCGCTCTGGCACACTCGGACAGGAGTTCTCTGAAATCGGAGTAGATAGCCAGAGTGAATTTACAAACGCACCCTCTATGTGTGCTGCTGCTGCAGGGAGGGGGGTGTTGCCTAGGCAACCAAAGACTTGTTTGCTGCAACACCTTCCTTGTTTCAGAAAGGAGCAACAAAGTTTAATCGCATTGTTAAGAGTCCATGTTACAGCAGAAACGGACTCAACCACACGAATGCCCGGCTGTCCCGTGTTCAGTCAGCTGTTCGTTTATTTTTTATTTTTTACGGTTATTTTATTTTCACGCCGGTCTTCATCCATAAACGTTGGTTATACAGTAATTGTGCCAGCCCTACCCCACGCTACCCCCTGGGCCGCCCCACCTCAACCCAATCACTGTCACCATGACAAACAACTTCATTATCCCCTGGTTACAGTTGGTGTGTAATATCCTGGTAATATCCTGCTGACAGGCTATGTCGAAAAAATACAGGCTAAGACAACAAAATAATTCCATGCGGAGCGTTCGAAAATAAACACATTCATTGAACCAGCGCCGTGGTTGATTCTACAGGATTATGATTGAAAAGTTAACCAGCGTTTGGGAAATCAAGTAATAAAATTGTCTGTAGATAATTAGAAAAACGTTTAAATGAATAGAATGACAGTAAAACTGTTTATGCTATGTGTTTGCTGAGTAGTTAGCTGAAATTCAATACGATTGTGTTCATTTTACACTTTGATGGCGAACTTCTTTACTGCTACCACTCACTCCGTCATTTTCGCTCCGGCGCTGAGTCCAATTAATTTGTTTATTTTCGAACGCTTCTACATGGAATTATTACGTTGTCTTAACCTTTTATCTTCAACCTAGCTGACAGGATGGGTCAAGTGTTTCCTTCTGTCAGTCTGTTGCAACATAGCACTCATATCAATGGCGTGCATTCGGTACCACCAAATATGGAATCTGCTTACACTTCCAGGTAGTTTTATGTTTTATGTTTGTGTGCCTTTGGAAAGTATTCAGACCCCTTGACTTTTTCCACATTTTGTTACGTTACAGCTTTATTCTAAAATTGATTAAATAAATAAAGATCCTCAGCATTCTACACACAATACCCCATAATGACAAAGCAAAAACAGTTTAAAAAAAAATTGTAGCATGTGTATTCAAACTTCAAAACAGAAATAACTTATTTACATAAGTATTCAGACCCTTTGCTATGAGACTCGAAATTGAACTCAGGTGCATCCTGTTTCCATTGATCATCCTTGAGATGTTTCTACAACTTGATTGGAGTCCACCTGTGGTAAATTCAGTTGATTGGACATGATTTGGAAAGGCACACACCTGTCTATATAAGGTCCCACAGTTGACAGTGCATGTCAGAGCAAAAACCAAACCCTGAGGTCGAAGGAATTTGTAGAGCTCCGAGACAGGATTGTGTCAAGGCACAGATCTGGGGAAGAGTACCCAAAAATGTCTGCAGCATTGAAGGTCCCCAAGAACACAGTGGCCTCCATCATTCTTAAGTGGAAGAAGTTTGGAACCACCAAGGCTCTTCCTAGAGCTGGCTGCCCGGCCAAACTGAGCAATCGGGGGAGAAGGGCCTTGGTCAGGGAGGTGACCAAGAACCCGATGGTCACTCTGACAGAGCTCCAGAGTTCCTCTGTGGAAATGGGAGAATCTTCCAGAAGGACAACCATCTCTGCAGCACTCCACCAATCAGGCCTTTATGGTAGAGTGGCCAGACGGAAGCCACTTCTCAGTAAAAGGCACTTGACATCATACATTTCTGGAGAGACCTGAAAATAGCTGTGCAGCAACGCTCCCCATCCAACCTGACAGAGCTTGAGAGGATCTGCAGAGAAGAATGGGAGAAACTCCCCAAATACAGGTGTGCCAAGCTTGTAGCGTCATACCCAAGAAGACTCAATGCTGTAATCGCTGCCAAAGGTGCTTCAACAAAGTACTGAGTAAAGGGTCTGAATACTAATGTAAATGTGATATTTCAGTTTTTTATTTGCTAAAAAACAATGTAATCAATTTTAGAATAAGGCTGTAACGTAACAAAATGTGGAAAAAGTCAAGGGGTCTGAATACTTTCCGAAGGCACTGTATACAGAGGACTAGTTCCATGAATGTCTATACTGTCATCAGCAGTGGCCCTCGGTCACAGCTCTCTCTCTCTCTCTCTCTCACTCACTCACTCACTCACTCACTCACTCACTCACTCACTCACTCACTCACTCTCTGTCTCTCAGTTTATGTTCAAAACTGCAGATCCAGTCAGAGAAGGACCGGGCATACATCCTAGATGCCCTGGCAGAGAACATCATGAACACAGTCCAATACAACAATGACAATATAGAATTTGAGGTAAGAGAGGTTTGTGGACAGTATATCATTTCAGAGTATAAGGTGCCTGGTTGACCTAGGAGAGGAACCATTTTGAGTCAGGATTGGGGTAGTTTGGGGGTGAAATGGGGTTGGGGAAGAAGGGGCAGGTAGCTCAAAGCTGAAGCCCAAGGGAGGAAATAAAACCGCCATTGTTCCAATGCGAGAGGCCCAGGGTTGTGGCCAAGAGAAGAGGCTCTCCTGGTGGTTCTCTGGGCTTTCATGCACCTCTATCCGAACCCGTGACCGCTCTCATAACCAAGTAATGTCTGTCTTTCCCTCAGGAAGGGAGGCCAGGGAGGGGGGTCCGAGCTTAAAGATGGGCTATCTGACCATTTTCCAAGAGGTCTGTTGTGGTCACCATGGCGATTCTCTCTGTGGCCTGTTGCCGGTGGAGATGTGAGTCCAATTACCAATAAGCTGATGTGGAAAAAGGCACAAAAGAGCCTTTGGATTCAGACAGGCTCCAGTTTCCTGGCCTCAGAGCTGAGAGCTGCTTTAAAAGGAGTGTTGTATGAACGCCACAGAACAACACACTAATAGAGTGATTGGTTGGATCCAGCGCCCAGGGGGATGGATAGGGGCTGGGGGTTCAGGTACCACTGAGGAACTTGTATAGGGAGTAAAGCAGATAGAGGGGTGTAATCTAAACAGATAATCTAATAACCCTGCATGTGTGGCTCATAAAATAGGAAGGAATTTATGTAATCTTATCTTATGAAACAACGTTTATAAGGTTCTTATTTTCCTATGTATTAACTTAATCCAAATATAGACAAGTCTTCTTGTGATGGTCACAGGTGAGGTTAATTTATACAGCTCTGTGTAGAACCCAGTTGTAGTAAATATGCAACTAACTAAAGATCTCACGTGTACCTTAGCTGCTTAGCATACTTAGAAATGTATAGCTCTGTATGATACCAGTGAAGTAGATACACAGCGGTAGTCAATGAGAATCTACAGACTTCCACCCACAGTTGTAGTGAGTAACCATTATGTTTGTGTCATTGCAGAGTGCGTTGGACACGAACTGCACCATTAAGACTGTGTGTGGTGTGATGTCCGATGCCTCTCTGGGAGACCCCTACTACCGCTTCGCTGCTTTTGTTCGCCTCAGAACCAGGACCTACCTTCTTAAGCCCTGTTTTAAAGACCTCACCTACAACGCCAACCTTCAGGACCTCAGGAACACATCCTATAGCGGACCCCACGGTGGGGGAGGTGAGGGGGTAGAGGGGCAAAGGTCCACATGGCGGGGGAGGTGAGGGGGGAGAGGGGCAAAGGACCCCACACCGGAGGAGGTGAGGGGCAAAGGACCCCATGGCGGGGGAGGTGAAGGGGGAGAGGGGCAAAGGACCCCAAGGCGGGGAGGTGAAGGGGGAGAGGGGCAAAGGACCCCATGGCGGGGGAGGTGAAGGGGGAGAGGGGCAAAGGACCCCAAGGCGGGGGAGGTGAAGGGGGAGAGGGGCAAAGGACCCCATGGCGGGGGAGGTGAGAGGGGCAAAGGATCCCATAGTGGGGGAGGTGAAGTTGGAGTGGTGGTTGGGGGAGAAGGGGTGTGGAGAGATGAGGGGGAAGGGGTAGAGCCACTCTCTGGGGATGTATGTCAATGTCCTCAATAAAACCAACTCTGTACAATGCCAAGGGACAGAAGAAGCCAAACCTGCTTCATCAGCAGTTAACACCCTGAGGAACACTGAGGCCGTCACTCAATACTGGTCCAGGGGACCCTTATCCATAAGGCTTTTATTTGCATTGCTATTTGCACAATTATTTGCTTTGCTAAATTTGAATGGTGATCACTATACACACCATTTGAATCGACTACCTCTTGCTATATCTTTTGTCATGAAAAATAAGAGATAAAAATGAACAAATGAAGAGTATAAGTGATGGCTTGTAACTAGAGCATCTTCGGCTCCTTTTGCCTCTGCATCGTGCAAAGTGTGTTTTATAGACTTTTAAAAGTGTTATTCAGCATTAAAGAAAGATCCCTCCTTGTTATACTGCTCAACGGTATGGTTGTGTGTGTACATGTGTGTGTTTGTTTGTGTGCATGTGTGTGCGTGCATTTGGAAAGGCAGTGCTAAGACAGGCATTTTACACATCTTCCTTTTAGTTTTACAGTGGAAAGTGTTGTCTCTCTATATCCTCTGATCCAGAACTTTGGTTAGAGCCCTGTCATAGGTTGTGTTCGGTTAGTAATAATGTTCAACCAATTTCCATGTTGTGCTCTGGCCTTTGGCTGTGGTTCCCAGGGCTAGTTTCCTTGACTGGGAGGGCTTATTGGTTTAGTGGGGATCACTGGGACAGGAAGGGGGCTTTTAAAGAGCCACCCGGAGCGTCTGTAAACCGTCCACTCCTCCCTTTCTCTCTCCCTCTCTTCCTGGTGACTTCACTCCCTTTCTCTTTCCTTTCTTTGTCTTTGCTCAAAGGCACAAGACAGTGCATTTGAACAGTAAATCGTTTTTCCCATAAAATTATTTTTGACTGATTGTCGACCTAACCTGTGTCATTCAAGTCTTGTGGTATTACTATGTAATTTAAGCAATGAATAGGGGGAGAAGGGCCTTGGTCAGGGAGGTGACCAAGAACCCGATGGTCACTCTGACAGAGCTCTAGGGTTCCTCTGTGGAGATGGGAGAAACTTCCAGAAGGACAACCATCTCTGCAGCACTCCTCCAATCAGGCCTTTATGGTAGAGTGGCCAGACGGAAGCCACTCCTCAATAAAAGGCACATGACAGCCCGACTTGGAGTTTGCCAAAAGGCACCTAAAGACTCTCAGACCATGAGAAACAAGATTCTCTGGTCTGATGAAACCAAGATTGAAGTCTTTGGCCTGAATGCCAAGCGTCACGTCTGGTGGAAACCTGGCACCATCCCTACGGTGAAGCATGGTGGTGGCAGCATCATGCTGTCGGGATGGTTTGCAGCGGCAGGGACTGGGAGACTAGTCAGGATCGAGGCAAAGATGAACGGAGCAAAGTACAGAGAGATCCTTAATGAAAACCTGCTCCAGAGCGCTCAGGACCTCAGACTGGGGCAAAGGTTCACCTTCCAACAGGACAATGACCCTAAGCACACAACCAAGACAACACAGGAGTGGCTTCAGGACAAGTCTCTGAATGTCCTTGAGTGGCCCAGCCAGAGCCCGGACTTGAACCTGATCGAACTTCTCTGGAGAGACCTGAAAATAGCTGTGCAGCAACGCTCCCCATCCAACCTGATAGAGCTTGAGAGGATCTGCAGAGAAGAATGGGAGAAACTCCCCAAATACTTGTAGCATCATACCCAAGAAGACTTGAGGCTGTAATCGCTGCCAAAGGTGCTTCAACAAAGTACTGAGTAAAGGGTCTGAATACTTACGGAAATTTGATATTTCCGGGGTTTTTTTCTTTTCTAAATTAGCAACAATTTCTAAAAACCTGTAATTGCTTTGTCATTATGTGGTATTGTGTGTAGATTGATGAGGGAAAATAACAATTTAATTGATTTTAGAATAAGGCTGTAACCTAACAAAATGTGGAAAAAGTCAAGGCGCTGTATGCATGTGTGAATGTGTCCATGTATGTATCCATCTGTGTATCCAGGGAGACAGTGGACGTACCAGACCTGCACTGAGTTTGGCTACTTCCAGACCACTGATTCTCCTAACCAGCCCTTCGGTGGCTTTGGCCTCCAGTGAGTACTTATTTAATGCTGACAAGTATTCTCCTCCAGGTGTGTGTGTACTAGTGAAGGGATGTCTCTCTGTGGTATGACTGGATCAATGGGCCTCTCTCCTCTTTCATCCCCCTCTCCCTCCTCTCTTTCCATCCCTTCCCTCTCTGGCAGGTACCATGTGGAACAGTGTCAGGACAATTTCAACATCAGCGCTAAGACACTCTACGCTGGAATAGACCAGACCAATGAGAACTACGGCAGCTACAACATCCGTGCCACCAGAATAGTCTTCCCCAACGGTTCCATCGACCCCTGGCATGCCCTGGGCATCACCTCTAGCATCTCAGATGACCTCCCTGCCATCTTCATAAAGGGTGAGGGCTCAACGTTGGTCCTTCTATCCTTCAACTGATGTCTATGGTGTCTTGTGACAGTCTATGGTGTCTTGTAACAGAGAATCTGTTATCTATCTATCTATCTCCCTCACTCAGTCACTCACTCACTCACTCTGATCCAGGAACAGCCCACTGTGCCAACATGTACCCTGCCAGAGCTGAGGACCTCCCCCAGCTGACCCTGGCTCGGGAACACATTTTCCAGCTCCTACAGAAGTGGCTGAAGGAGAAGTGATAGACAGCCACAGTGGCCAATCAGGCTGAAGGAGAGGTGATGGCCAGCAAGGATGGCCAATCAGGCTGAAGGATAAGGATTTATGTTTGTTTGGAGAAAGAAAATGACCACAGTTGTACAATAGTGATTGTGCTATAAGAATGGAAGGAATGTTGATTATATCAATGTAATGTTGTCCCCTTGTACATGACAAATACAACTTTTAAAATAAAACAACTGTGAAAGATTAATCTTATTTCAAAATAAAAAGTGTATTCCCAATATTACTGAATTGTTTTTTTCCAGACAGTCAGTGCACTTCACAATGTCTGACTGTCTTCTCTTGTGAAATATCGTCAGGAAAATGCATAAATGATGCTCTCTCTCTTGGCACTATGACAGTAGGAGAACCATGATTATGTCCTACAAAAAGACCAGAAGATGACGTGTCAAACACAAACAACATTATGGAAATACAGTCACTCTACGACAGAGGGGCTGTGTTACAGTATATCATCCAGGCCATATTTGCCCTGGTCAAGAATGTATGGGGAGATCTAGTACTTAAGAGCTTGAGATTCAGTGATACTGCAAAATCCCTCTGCAGGATCCTGCATGATCCTAACACAGCTGTGTGGCCTCACTCTCTCACACATATACACACACACACACACACACACACACACACTGGCCCTCCACTATGTTTCTTTTCACAACAATCCCATCTCTATATCCCAGCAGGGCCACTACTCCCTCAGTCCCCTGGATTCAACCCCACTGCCCATAGCAACACAGGGGGTGGGATGCGAACTCAATCATCTGGAGCCTAATCTGAAACACCTGGGGCCTCATAAACTGTGCATATGTACAAAATATACCCCAAAATGTGTGTGGACAACTTTTATTTTTTGAATCTAAAATAATAGGAATATTGTTCCTATTTTTTGTATTTTCATGACCATTACAGACCGTGATGGGTTCCTATTCCCGAAGTAGCCATACAACCATGTGCAGCTCTCTTTTATTTAAACCTAGTCTAGGAAATAGAAAGGCTATATATATTTCAAGTTTTGAAATCCCATAGGCTGCGCAGTTTATAATATATAGTCAAATGTAACAGGTGAATCGTTTATATTTTACATTGAAGTAGGCCTATGTATGCTACTGTAACTAGGCTACCCTATTCCCACTGGGCACACACTGGTTAAATCAATGTTGTTTCCACATCATTTCAATTTTATTAAGTTGAACCAATGTGGAATAGACGTTGATTGATGACTGTACCCAGTGGGTGTAATTGCATTTTCTTTACAATGTTTCAGAATTCGCGGGCAGTCCATCATATTTAGGATGGGGGAAAAGTTGATGCAAAACATTGTTGAATTCAAACGTTCTGCTGACAGGTCCACAACAATTTACCAATGTTTTCTCCTATAGAACACAGTCCTTTTACAGATACAGCATAAATTACCTCTAAAGATTAAAACATCCTGCCAACAAAGTGGTAGCTTATGTAAAATATTTGAAAGTTTGAGTAGTCTACAGTATTGCTGTGCGATAAGAGCGGGACATCATTGCCTAGTTCATCTCAGCGCCTATACCAAGGCAGGACATAGAAACCTAATAATCTATTGATAAACTAATTATTGAACAACAATTCATATTTTGCATAGCAGTGTGGGCTGTAGCGTTTATCCGACTTTTAAATAGTTTTGAATATACAATCAATCTTGCAGAATTCATGGACAGGTACTCACTATATACTGTAGGCAGAATGCTTGTTTAGTTTGAAAAAGTAACTACAAAATATCAAAACATTCTGCCCACACCTCTACAGAAATGTGGTGAAAATAGCCATTGCTCTTTCTTTAAGAAACTGCTGTGGCCTAATTCCAATAGTTTTAAAATTATACAGCAAATAAAGAGCGTTATTGGCACCATAAAAGTTGAATGGAAATCAAGGCGGGGTTTTAATGCACACTGCCTCTTGATTACATGTACCTTCACTCTTATTAAACTCCTGTAACTCAACACGCCATACATCCACTAACTCTTAAATAATCATGTATTTTTAGTATGGCAGAGGCGGCAGGTAGCTTAGTGGTTAAGAGCGTTGTGCCAGTAACCGAAAGGTCGCTGGTTGTAATCCCCGAGACGACTATATGACAAATCTGTCGATGTGCCCTTGAGCAAGGCACTTAACCCTAATTGCTCCTGTAAGTCGCTCTGGATAAGAGCGTCTGCTAAATGACTAAAATTAAATAAAAAAATTAAAAAGGGGCTGGGCACACAGGTAAACAGAAGCACCAGGTGGTCCTTCTGTCCTGACAACAGTTTTTATTTTACCTTTATTTAACTAGGCAAGTCAGTTAAGAACATATTCTTATTTACAATGACGGCCTACAGTTATCTGGGGGACACACACAGGGGCCACTGTGGGCAATTGACTTACAATACAAGCTGTCTTCCAATGTCTCCATAGTGAGTGTGGGAGAGGTGGAGTTTGAGTAGGCTATTTATAACTTTATGTTACAAACACATTCTCTTCTGGGTATGACATGTAATTGCTGGGTGAGCCACACCCTTGTGTGCATTAATAAAAATGAGTAAAAGCAATTAAGCAAATGTTTAAAAGAGGACACCCAACACCTATCACATGCAAAAAGCTAAATGAAATACATGAACCATTTTGAATCCCAAATGGTAGGCTAGCAGTTATAAAACAGTTATTTTTAACCGTGAAATAACAAGGAGTATTCTATGGCGCGCTCATGTTCGTTGTCACTTCCTGTTGACAGTAGCCTACTAAACACTTGCAAGTTGTCACTTTATGCGTTGTTTTTTCTTCTCTCAACAACCGTTCTCCGATTCGAGTTTGACTGTCGGAAGGGCGGAGTTCAACTCACCAAAACCCTCCATATTATAATCTGAGTGTCAGACAGCACCTTTACCTTTGGGACAAACATCGACAGAGACCTTGTGCCTGGCTGTTCACTCTGCTCATAACTCGAGAGAGGCTGGTATCGTATATTGTGTTACCAACCGGAACGGTTGTATGCTCAAATAACGTTTTTGGACCGTTTACATTCAAACTATTCAGGTAAAGATCTGTTATCTCCACAGGGAGACGCGATATACACTTAAAAAATGAATGTAGTATATGGCAATGTTACCATGTGTCAGGCTAGCCTACGTCGTATGTTCTTTGTAGAGTTAGAGAGATAAGTGATGTGAAGCAACATTTTTGCCAACCAGGATGGACGAATATTCAACTTCAAGTGCAACGCTTCAAAGTGGATCTATTCTAATTAGCTACTTTGTAAACAATGATCATCAATGGTCAACACCTGGGTCATATTCTCATTTGTCTCGACTTCACGGTTAAACGTCATGTACTGTTAACAGAGCCTACCACATTTCCATAACTGAAATGCAGAATTATACTGGTGTTTATTTTTTTGTTTCATCCATGGATAGTGTATCTCAAAGTAGATGTCAAGGTGATTTTATGTATGCGCACAAGACTGTAAGTCGCTTTGGATAAAATCTTCTGCTAAATGGCTTATTATTATTATTATATATTATATACGCGCACCTCTACATTTAGTAGGCTGCTTGTCAACTAATTTCTTTATTCACATTTTCAGACTGGCATCCTTCACTTTTGTAACCAATTTTTATGAATAGGCTACAGTAGGGCAGGCTTTAGCCTACATTTTCCAAGCCAACACACACACACACAGCTCTGAAGGAGCTCTGTTTACAGTCTGTCTGTACATGTCTGAACTGGAGTTAGTTTAATTAACTTGTGGGGGAGACTCAGGAGAGGCAGGGGTGGGTTGTCACCACCCTTAAATACATGGGCTGCAGGAGGCTATGACTGAGCACTATGACTGAGTGTTGTTGATAGTTCCTGGTCAAGCTTGGGCTTGGTGTTGAGTGGCGCAGCGGTCTAAGGCACTGCATCTCAGTGCTTGAGGCGTCACTACAGACCCCCTGGTTCGATTCCAGGCTGTATCACAACCGGCCGTGATTTGGAGTCCCATAGGGCGGTGCACAATTTGCCCAGCGTCGTCCGGGTTTGGCCAGTGTAGGCCGTCATTGTAAATAAGAATTTGTTCTTAACTGACTTGCCTAGTTAATAAAGGTTAAATAAAAAATCTTGTTCTGTAACTCAGTCAGTAGCCTACTGTTCCCAGGCCTTTTGCTTTTACTAACAGTTTCACAACAAAGTAACTGTTATGAGGATTAAACATCCCAAGGAATGTCAGAGAATTCCAATGATTGGCTTGATAACTAAATTGATATAGGCCATATGTAGAGACAAACTCCTTACTTATATTATTTAATATTTTTTATAATATAAGTCACCCACCCCATCGGTTTCTCAATCTGTACTGAGACAATGGTTGTCTGGGTTTTATTGCAAGCTGTTGCATAATTGAATTCATAAAGCCAGTATTTCCACAGGAAGGAGGCTAGAGCTGATGTAGTCTTCTAAAAATTGTTGTAAGACTTAATATGAACTATAGAAAGACTGGCAATGAGGTGCCAATAACAATATAAGTAGTGAACTACTTGGTGCTGGTTTTGGGCTGACAGTATCCATTAGTCATGTTTAGACAGCATGACTAACACTTCAGAGGGGTTGGGTTAAATGCGGAAGACACATTTCAGTTGAATGCATTCAGTTGTACAACTGACTAGGTATCCCTCTTTCACTTGACAATGGCGATACTAAGGCCAGTACCATAGGGGCACAGGACCTTTCAGCTCCTGTCAAAACCATAAGGAACAAGAACATGCAAGACTGCTCTCTCTGTTTGGATTGTGGTGAACCACGGTGTGTCATAACCCTACGTGCAAATGACTTCCATGACTCTCTCTCCCCTCTTCTAGGTGTGTGAGTCAGTGAGTGAGAACTGAGATGGGCCTCTCATTACTTTGCCTGTGTGTGCTGGTGACCCTGTGTGGCCACCGGGGGGTGCTCTCCCAGACCCCCTCCACCCCCTCCTATGGCGAACGGGGCTCCGACCTGGGGCTCCAGGTGTTCCAGCAGGTGGCCCGCTCCAGACCCCAGGAGAACGTGGTGCTCTCCCCCCACGGTGTGGCCTCCATCCTGGGCATGCTGCTGCCAGGCGCCCATGGAGAGACCCGCAGGCAGCTCTTCACAGCACTCCGCTACAAGAAGAATGGTAAAACTCCCTCAATACTAGTCCTTTCATAGCCTCATCCAGTGTCTCTCATTAAAGGGATACTGCGAGATTCTGCCAATTAAGCCACTTTTCTTCTTACCCAGAGTCAGATGAACTTGTGGATACCATTTGTATGTCTCTTCTTGCAATATGAAGGAAGCTAGAGGTAGTTTCGTGAGCCAATGCTAACTAGTATTAGCACAATGACTGGAAGTCTACAGGTACGCTAGCGAATGCTACTGTACCTGTAGACTTCTAGTCATTGCGCTACCCAGAGTAACAACGTGATGATGGCTTGAACGACATGACTTCCAGTCATACTTCTACCCTGAGGAACGACAATGTTTTCAGAAAATCCCAAAATGTCTCATTGAAATTCCCCAACTCTTCTTTCCAGGCCCTTATAAGATGTTGAGGAAGCTCCACAAGACGCTGACAGCCAAGTCCAACCAGGACATTGTGACTATCGCCAACGCTATGTTCTCCCAGCAGGGCTTCCTTATGGAGGAGGCCTTCATGTCCTCCAACAGGGCCAACTTCCAGTGTGAGAGCCGGACCTTGGACTTCACTGACACCCAGGTGGCTGCAGCCACCATCAACAACTGGGTCAACAACCAGACCAAAGGTGAGACTCCAACTGGAGGCAAGCTTACTGTAGAACAGTCAATTAAAACATGACCATAGATCTCTAATGGTATGTAATTAGGCTACATTCATGTAGCACCAGACTTTATTTCACTAGGTTTTGTGGTGATTTTACATTCAAATGGGGGCAACTAACTTGTCCTATTCAATTCATTAAGGTTTATTTTGGTCAGTGTGTCATTGGTGTTGGAATGATACATTTTTCTGACTGCTTAATTTACAGGCCACATACCCACTCTGGTCAAGGCAGACATGTTGGACGGAGCTCTGACCCGCCTGGTGGCCATCAACGCCATCTACTTTAAAGGCCTGTGGAAGTCCCGCTTCCAGCCGGAGAACACCAAGATGAGAACCTTCAACGCGGGAGACGGCAATGCATACAAAGTCCCCATGATGTCCCAGCTGTCGGTCTTCAACATTGGTGAGTTCTGCTCTGAGACACCACTCTGAACCCTTCTGACCTGCTCACTGGGATAATATTCTGACCTGTGTGTGAAATGATATACTGTACTAGTCTGCTCTAGTTAGACCACATAATTCTATCTTGGCTGTAGTTTAGCCTGTTAAGTGACATGGATAGAGTTTGCCATGTAGGCCTAAGAGTAGTCGAGTGGGGTATTTATCAATGCCTTACAGTTTCAGGACAGAATAGCTACTCTGGACCGTCTGGGATTATTTCCCTGACGTGCCTAGTTTATTTCTGATAATAAATTGTGAAAGCCTCTTGAATACAATTACTGGAATTAAACATTGCTCTTGGGAGTTATATTTTCATCCTCCATTTACAGAGAAAATACTACAGAACATCACATTTGGCAAGCGTACTTCTCAGTCATGACAGGTTAAATCACTTTTCTGTGGGTTGATATTTGAGTATAATGGGAACCATATTGTTGCTTTATGACTACATGTGGAGTTCAGCTTTGATTACTTGTTTTATGGCTGTTTTACTGCATGATTGTATATGGTCCTGTCTATGAATGCTTGTGTTGTTGGATTGGTATCACTGGTTTTGGCGTCTTTGTCTAGCGGACCACCCCACCACAGATTGTCCTGGGAACCAACAAACGCCAAACTAGACTAAACTCTTTAACATACAACTGTAGCTCAGTTGGTAGAGCATGGTGCTTGCAACGCCAGGGTTGTGGGTTCGATTCCCTCTGGGGGCCAGTATGAAAAATGTATGCACTCACTAACTGTTAGTCGCTCTGGATAAGAGCGTCTGCTAAAATGACTAAAATGTAAATATTCATATTACTATAGGGGAGAGAGAGTATTTATTCACAAGATAAATATCCTCATATACTGTAGGTGTTGAATAATTTCAGATGGACCATGAATACAGTAACACTTCTTAGCCTACGGTATGGATACTCCTCACCCCTGACCCCTTATCTCCTAGGTCTGGCCAGCACACCCAAGGGGCTGAATTATAAGGTCATTGAGCTACCGTATCACGGCAACAGCATAAGCATGCTGATCGCCCTGCCATCGGAGGAGGACACGCCCCTAGGTGATGTCATCGCTCACATCAGCACAGCCACGGTACAGAGCTGGTCCAAGCTGCTGCACCAGAGGAAGGTCCGCCTGCTGCTGCCCAAGTAAGACCCGAACACAACAACCCACTCACTGGTTCAAAAACCCTTACCCAGGATCCTGTTCAGGAGGATGCAATGTTCTGAACTCATTGCAGGTAAAAATATATTGTATAGAGCTGACGTTATTGCCCACTACATGAGAGAAGTGTGTCTGTAATGTTGCACCCCAATGACCAAGTAACTTCCAAGTATTGTTGCAGGGACAGGTCAAAGACAAGACACACCCACTCCTGGCTCTTATAGCCAGGAAGCACTTCCTATCAGCAAATAACACACCCGCTAACACTCATCATATGTCACACTGAAATGACTAACTTCTAGGTACAACATTGTGCTATTTGTTATGTGTATTAAAAGTCTTCACTAATTGGTGAAGGAAATGGTCATTACATCATTGGCCTGTATGTGTAGGTTTACTGCTGAAGCCGAAGTGGACCTGCAAGCCTCCCTCTCAGCCCTGGGGATAACGGACATCTTTGAGGGCAAAGCCGACTTCCGACACCTCAGTGAGTGGCACTGGGATCATAAATCAAACATCGCATAGAACTGTAATGTATTCTTTCTGACTATGTATCAACCAACCATTGGTCTCAGTTTGGCTTGACACAACAATGACTGGAGCTAATATATGAAAACATCGTTGACTGTTTACTGCAATGAGAGCTCCAAATAGCCATGATTCATGTCTAGCTGTCCGGTGTGAAGTGGTGATGAAGCATAAGATGTTATTTTCCTCTAACGACTTCGGCAGGCTTTCTTTTATATAATATTATGGACCAGAATAAACGTGTGCATAATTGGGTTGTCCTCTAGTGCCACCAAGTGGAACATTGTTTTTATCAATGGAACTTTACAGCACTTGAATATTTTGTCATCTAACTTTTCCCTCAGGTACAGAACCTGTGTATGTATCTAAAGCGCTACAGAAAGCCAAGATCGAGGTCAATGAGGATGGAACCAAAGCAGCTGCTGCCACGAGTGCGTGTTTGTTGGTTTAGTCATTTTGTGTCTGTTTGTATTGCATTGAGTTGTGCATCTGTGTGGATATTTTCTCTGAATATTAGAGAAGATAAGGCAGGTTGAAGACATGTTTTGATTTGTATTTCTCATTTTCCTCCAGCTGCCATCTTAATGGCCAGGTCTTCTCCACCTTGGGTCATCGTAGACCGACCCTTCCTCTTCCTCATCCGGCACAACCCAACAGGTACAGCATGCTGTCTGTCTGGCTCTCATTTTTCTATAACTTTTAGAATGTACTCTAATGGTTTTAAAGGACTGACATCCTCTTTGGCAAAGATCACTAGTTGTTGAACTAGCTGTTGTATAATTGACATGACATACATCGGGAAGCAGGTCAGGTCATATTCTGTCTTTTTTTTTCTTATTGACATGCATGCTATGTTAATTTCCTTCTATTTGCTGTAGAATGACTTGTTTCCTTGGTCCTCAGGTACGATCCTCTTCATGGGCCAGGTCAATCAGCCTTGAGTCTTTCCTGCCTGCAGATATCCCTTTCACTGGAATGTGCCTTCTGAGCTTCAGAATAATACATTAATATACACAGCACACACTTCCTTGCTCACATGCAAACACACCCATACAACACACAAACACAATTCACACTCATACTCACTTGTATTTTTGCCATCTGGAGATTTGTGTACAATATGGACAATGATGCTATTTGTTTTAAATGTTTGCATTTTATTTGACTTTTTCTATGGTCCATAATATAGTGTTCTGCCAATGAGACATTTCTGTAGTGTTTTAAATTATCTTTTGCATACTTTCTAGAGTACTTGCTAACTTTTTTATATGACCCTGAATGTCAAACATGTATATTATATGGGGTACATTTCAGTTTGAATTAATGTTATTGGTGGTTTTACATGTTCAATTCCAGATTGGAAAGTTACACTCCAAGTCACTGAATTAATTTAGCCACTCAAACCCATGTTTTGATATGTCAATCATTTGCATTAAACTCTGTTTGAGTACTCCTGTACTTTGTATAGTTTTTTTTTCATATGGACTGTAACAATTACCATTGAGGTGGATGAGTTGGTATTTGAAAAACTGAAAATATTGAGGGGTGTGCCTAAATAAACATCCTTTCTGTTTTATCAATCAAATATACAAAAACATTCTATAAAGTAAATTCATATAAAGTTCTAGCTATATGTAAAGGATACCTTCTATTATGGAAACGTACCTTTGGATGTGCAAGTTGACTGGGGGAGATTCTCATTTGGGAAAAGCAGTCTTCTCCTCGACTCCTCTCTCCTCCGTGACCTGGAAACCACTCAAGTTGTTGAGTGGTCGAGGAGAGTGTAATTGAGTTAGTAGGCGAATGGAGGAGTGTCCTCGCCTCCTCTCACCGACGAAGCACGTGAGGTAAAGTTTTGCGAGCATGGAGAGGCTAGAGATAGGCAGACGAGTAAATTGGGCTAAGGAATAGAAGGTGGGTATTGAAGAAAGGCCATCCATGTGTTCTGCAAGCAGCACAGCGGATGAAGGCATGGCATGAGCGTAGTGACCGGATAGACGTGGTTATGGACAGCGAGGAAGAAGGAGAAGAACCGAGTGCAGTGGGAAGATGTGTGTTGAAGTACAACATTTATTCTGCTGTATGATGGCTCAGAAATTGAACCTGACGAGAGTGAGAATGAATTACCTGTGGTGGCAGGTGTGGTGAAAACCTCCAAGTCCGAGCCTCACCCCGATTGTCATGCAAAGAATGATTCAGGCACAGTGGAAGTGACATTTTTGGAGAAAGTGGATACCTGCCTTTTGGCTGATCCATATGTAGTCTCAGGCTGGGTAGAAAATAAGTTGGGTACTGTTAAATCGGTGAAGGTAGCTCAAAGTGGACATGAGATGATGTTCTGTGTTTCTTCCGTCCATAGGAAGCGGGCACGTTGCTTCACGCGCCTAGGGACAAGACCTGTGTCTTGCTTTGCTATCCGGAGCAGGGCGCCTTTGAAAGGAGTGATTACTGGGGTGGAGTTTAGTGTTGATGTGGAGCAAGTGATTTTTTTTTTCTCTGTGACGCCTGCCGTTTGGTGCGATGCAGGCCGGTGGTGAGCGTGGGGGAACTGAGAAGACACTGTCTGTCCTTTTGAGTTTTGAAGCAGAGTCTTTACCTGATGAAGTCAGTTAACCTGTGAAAGCTTTTGTGCCGAACCCACTAAGGTGTTTCAGATGCCAAGCTTATGGTCATGTTGCAGCAGTGTGTAGAGGGAGATTCCAAGATGTGAGAAGTGTGCAGGAGGTCATGGGACAAAGGATTGTGTAGTATCAGAGGAAAACACTTTGTGTCAATTGTGGGGGTGCCCATGTTGCTAGGGATCAGAAGTGTCCGGTGCGAGAGAGATAGGTTGAGATTGCCAGGGTCAGAGTATAACAAGGTGTTATGCTGAGGCAGTGAAGAGAGAAGAGGATGATGAGTCAAGGGTGAGCAGTAGGCCTAGGCCAATACAGTGATACAAATGTGTGCTTCAGTAAGGTTGGCTTCTTAGCATTCATTGCCATGGTTATCAACTGTACCGCAGAAATGGAATGTAAATCACAGAAAATAGATGTTGTGGTGGCAGTTGCAGAGAAGTACTTGGGTGTACGAGGTTTTACTGCAGAAGAGTTACAAGGTGTGTTGAACAAAAGAGTCCCGTCCTCCCAAGCCGTCGGCCTGCTGTAGGATCAGTTAGGGTCAAAGTAGTGGCATGTGGTGGTTTTTAAAAAGAAACATAATGAAATATAGGTGTAGGGTTAGTTGGTGGTATGAAATAATGGTATATAGGTGTGGGGTTAGTTGGTGGTACAAAATAGTGGTATATAGGTGTAGGGTTAGTTGGTGGTACGAAATAGTGGTATATAGGTGTTGGGTTAGTTGGTGGTAAGAAATAGTGGTATATAGGTGTAGGGTTATTTGGTGGTACAAAATAGTGGTATATAGGTGTAGGGTTAGTTGGTGGTACGAAATAGTGGTATATAGGTGTAGGGTTAGTTGGTGGTACGAAATAGTTGTATATACAGTGGGGAGAACAAGTATTTGATACACTGCCGATTTTGCAGGTTTTCCTACTTACAAAGCATGTAGAGGTCTGTAATTTTTATCATAGGTACACTTCAACTGTGAGAGACGGAATCTAAAACAAAAATCCAAAAAATCACATTGTATGATTTTTAAGTAATTAAAATCTAAAACAAAAATCCAGAAAATCACATTGTATGATTTTTAAGTAATTAATTTGCATTTTATTGCATGACATAAGTATTTGATACATCAGAAAAGCAGAACTTAATATTTGGTACAGAAACCTTTGTTTGCAATTACAGAGATCATACGTTTCCTGTAGGTCTTGACCAGGTTTGCACACACTGCAGCAGGGATTTTGGCCCACTCCTCCATACAGACCTTCTCCAGATCCTTCAGGTTTCGGGGCTGTCGCTGGGCAATACGGACTTTCAGCTCCCTCCAAAGATTTTCTATTGGGTTCAGGTCTGGAGACTGGCTAGGCCACTCCAGGACCTTGAGATGCTTCTTACGGAGCCACTCCTTAGTTGCCCTGGCTGTGTGTTTCGGGTCGTTGTCATGCTGGAAGACCCAGCCACGACCCATCTTCAATGCTCTTACTGAGGGAAGGAGGTTGTTGGCCAAGATCTCGCGATACATGGCCCCATCCATCCTCCCCTCAATACGGTGCAGTCGTCCTGTCCCCTTTGCAGAAAAGCACCCCAAAGAATGATGTTTCCACCTCCATGCTTCACGGTTGGGATGGTGTTCTTGGGGTTGTACTCATCCTTCTTCTTCCTCCAAACACGGCGAGTGGAGTTTAGACCAAAAAGCTCTATTTTTGTCTCATCAGACCACATGACCTTCTCCCATTCCTCCTCTGGATCATCCAGATGGTCATTGGCAAACTTCAGACGGGCCTGGACATGCGCTGGCTTGAGCAGGGGGACCTTGCGTGCGCTGAAGGATTTTAATCCATGACGGCGTAGTGTGTTACTAATGGTTTTCTTTGAGACTGTGGTCCCAGCTCTCTTCAGGTCATTGACCAGGTCCTGCCGTGTAGTTCTGGGCTGATCCCTCACCTTCCTCATGATCATTGATGCCCCATGAGGTGAGATCTTGCATGGAGCCCCAGACCAAGGGTGATTGACCGTCATCTTGAACTTCTTCCATTTTCTAATAATTGCGCCAACAGTTGTTGCCTTCTCACCAAGCTGCTTGCCTATTGTCCTGTAGCCCATCCCAGCCTTGTGCAGGTCTACAATTTTATCCCTGATGTCCTTACACAGCTCTCTGGTCTTGGCCATTGTGGGGAGGTTGGAGTCTTTTTGATTGAGTGTGTGGACAGGTGTCTTTTATACAGGTAACGAGTTCAAACAGGTGCAGTTAATACAGGTAATGAGTGGAGAACAGGAGGGCTTCTTAAAGAAAAACGAACAGTTCTGTGAGAGCCGGAATTCTTACTGGTTGGTAGGTGATCAAATACTTATGTCATGCAATAAAATGCAAATTAATTACTTAAAAATCGTACAATGTGATTTTCTGGATTTTTGTTTTAGATTCCATCTCTCACAGTTTAAGTGTACCTATGATAAAAAAAATTACAGACCTCTACATGCTTTGTAAGTAGGAAAATCTGCAAAATCGGCAGTGTATCAAATACTTGTTCTCCCCCCTGTAGGTGTAGGGTTAGTTGGTGGTACGAAATAGTGGTATATCGATGTAGGGTTAGTTGGTGGTATGAAATAGTGGTATACAGCGTCTTGCAAAAGTATTCACCCCCTTGGCTTTTTTCCTATTTTGTTGCCTTACAACCTGAAATTAAAATGGATTTTTGGGGGGGGGGGTTGTATCATTTGATTTACACAACATGCCTACCACTTTGAAGATGCAAAATATTTTTTATTGTGAAACAGAACTTGAGCGTGCATAACTATTCACCCCCCCAAAGTCAATACTTTGTAGAGCCACCTTTTGCAGCAATTACAGCTGCAAACAGGTTTCACTCAAGAATTTCCCTGTATTGAGCGCCATCAATCATTCCTTCAATTCTGACCAGTTTCCCAGTCCCTGCCGATGAAAAACATCAGATTAAGGATTACTTTATCCTATCCCAGGTATTCCTTAAAGAGGTGGGGTTTCAAATGTCTCCGGAAGGTGGTGAGTGACTCCGCTATCCTGGCGTTGTGAGGGAGCTTGTTCCACCATTGGGGTGCCAGAGCAGCGAACAGTTTTGACTGGGCTGAGCGGGAACTGTGCTTCCGCAGAGGTAGGGGAGCCAGCAGGCCAGAGGTGGATGAACGCAATGCCCTCGTTTGGGTGTAGGGACTGATCAGAGCCTGAAGGTACGGAGGTGCCGTTCCCCTCACAGCTCCGTAGGCAAGCACCATGGTCTTGTAGCAGATGCAAGCTTCAACTGGAAGCCAGTGGAGTGTGCGGAGGAGCGGGGTGACGTGAGAGAACTTGGGAAGGTTGAACACCAGACGGGCTGCGGCATTCTGGATGAGTTGTAGGGGTTTAATGGCACAGGCAGGGAGCCCAGCCAACAGAGAGTTGCAGTAATCCAGACAGGAGATGACAAGTGCCTGGATTAGGACCTGTGCCGCACTCTCTGAATGTTGTAGAGCATGAACCTACAGGATCGGGTCACCGCCTTGATGTTAGCGGAGAACGACAGGGTGTTGTCCAGGGTCACGCCAAGGCTCTTCGCACTCTGGGCGGAGGACACAACAGAGAGGTCAACCGTGATGGCGAGATCATGGAACGGGCAGTCCTTCCCCGGGAGGAAGAGCAGCTCCGTCTTGCCAAGGTTCAGCTTGAGGTGGTGATCCGTCATCCATACTGATATGTCTGCCAGACATGCAGAGATGCGATTCGCCACCTGGTTATCAGAAGGGGGAAAGGAGAAGATTAGTTGTGTGTCGTCTGCATAGCAATGATAGGAGAGGCCATGTGAGGATATGACAGAGCCAAGAGACTTGGTGCATAGCGAGAATAGGAGAGGGCCTAGAACTGAGCCCTGGGGGACACCAGTGGTGAGAGCACGTGGTGCGGAGTCAGCTTCTCGCCACGCCACTTGGTAGGAGCGACCAGTCAGGTAGGACGCAATCCAAGAGTGAGCCTCGCCGGAGATGCCCAGCTCGTAGAGAGGGTGGAGAGGAGGATCTGATGGTTCACAGTATCAAAGGCAGCAGACAGGTCTAGAAGGACAAGAGGAGAGAGAGTTAGCTTTAGCAGTGCGGAGAGCCTCCGTGACACAGAGAAGAGCAGTCTCAGTTGAATGACCAGTCTTGAAACCTGACTGGTTTGGATCAAGAAGGTCATTCTGAGAGAGATAGCAAGAGAGTTGGCTAAAGACAGCACGCTCAATAGTTTTGGAGAGAAAAGAAAGAAGGGATACTGGTCTGTAGTTGTTGACATCAGAGGGATCGAGTGTTGGTTTTTTGAGAAGGGGTGCAACTCTCGCTCTCTTGAAGACGGAAGGGACATAGCCAGCGGTCAAGGATGAGTTGATCAGCGAGGTGAGGTAAGGGAGAAGGTCACCGGAGATGATCTGGAGAAGAGAGGAGGGGATAGGGTCAAGCGGGCAGGTTGTTGGGCGGTCGGCCGTCAAGTCGCAAGATTTTATCTGGAGAGAGAGGGGAGAAAGAAGTCAAAGCATAGGGTAGGGCAGTGTTAGCAGGACCAGCAGTGTCATTTGACTTAACAAACGAGGATCGGATGTCGTCAACCTTCTTTTCAAAATGGTTGACGAAGTCATCCACAGAGAGGGAGGAGGAGGGGGGAGGAGGATTCAGGCAGGGAGGAGAAGGTGGCAAAGAGCTTCCTAGGGTTAGAGGCAGATGCTTGGAATTTAGAGTGGTAGAAAGTGGCCTTAGCAGAAGAAACAGATGAAGAAAATGTAGAGAGGAGGGAGTGAAAAGATGCCAGGTCCGCAGGGAGTCTAGTTTTCCTCAATTTCCGCTCGGCTGCCCGGAGCCCTGTTCTGTGAGCTCGCAATGAGTCATCAAGCCACGGAGCTGGAGGGGAGGACCGAGCCGACCGGGAGGATAGGGGACGTAGAGAGTCAAAGGATGCAGAAAGGGAGGAGAGGAGGGTTGAGGAGGCAGAATCAGGAGATTGGAGGGAGAAGGATTGAGCAGAGGGAAGAGATGATAGGATGGAAGAGGAGAGAGTAGTGGGAGAGAGAGAGCGAAGGTTGCGACGGCGCATTATCATCTGAGTAGGGGCAGAGTGAGTAGTGTTGGAGGAGAGCGAGAGAGAAAAGGATACAAAGTAGTGGTCGGAGACATGGAGGGGAGTTGCAGTGAGATTAGTAGAAGAACAGCATCTAGTAAAGATGAGGTCAAGCGTATTGCCTGCCTTGTGAGTAGGGGGGGGGACGGTGAGAGGGTGAGGTCAAAAGAGGAGAGGAGTGGAAAGGAGGAGGCAGAGAGAAATTAGTCAAAGGTAGACGTAGGGAGGTTGAAGTCCCCCAGAACTGTGAGGGGTGAGCCATCCTCAGGAAAGGAACTTATCAAGGCGTCAAGCTCATTGATGAACTCTCCAAGGGAACCTGGAGGGCGATAAATGACAAGGATATTAAGCTTAAATGGGCTAGTGACTGTGACAGCATGGAATTCAAATGAGGAGATAGACAGATGGGTCAGGGGAAAAATAGAGAATGTACTTGGGAGAGATGAGGATTCCTGTGCCACCACCCCGCTGACCAGTTGCTCTCGGGGTATGCGAGAACACATGGTCAGACGAGGAGAGAGCAGTAGGAGTAGCAGTGTTTTCAGTGGTAATCCATGTTTCCGTCAGCGCCAAGAAGTCGAGGGACTGGAGGGTAGCATAGGCTGAGATGAACTCTGCCTTGTTGGCAGCAGAACGGCAGTTCCAGAGGCTGCCTGAGACCTGGAACTCCACGTGGGTGGTGCGTGCAGGGACCACCAGGTTAGAGAGGCAGCAGCCACGCGGTGTGAGGCGTTTGTATAGCCTGTGCGGAGAGGAGAGAACAGGGATAGACAGAGGCATAGTTGACAGGCTGCAGAAAATGGCTACAATAATGCAAAGGAGATCGGAATGAAATGAACTAAACATCTGGGAAAGGAGAGAGCGGGGCCTCCCTCACCACAACACCCAAATATAACTCTCCCAACTTCCACCTCAGAAACTATAATTGTTGTAAACTACAGCGGTTCAATGTTTTCTAGGAATAGACTAACTTAGTTTATTCAGCTAGCTAACTAGGTACAGTATTCTTCCGTGAAAATCGTCCAGGGCACCTAGTCATAAGACGCCACAGCCAGCTAGCATGCCGGACTCCAACAACACGGTTTAACACCAATACTCTGCCACAACAAACCACCAGTGTGTCAACACGGCAAGCAGATCGTTTGTGTCCGTGTCTAACGTTGTGGGTTAGTCCCGACAGCTTGAGCGAGTCCGTCGTCAACATATTCAGCCAGTTAGTTAGCTAGAATAGTTAGCATACTAGCTAGCCATTGCTTTCAGACAAAGAAGAAACCCCTCCTTTCACGGCACGAACACACAGAGAGAGCCAAGCTAATGTTAACTAGTCACCCATGTCCCGAATTCCTTGAACGACTCTGGCTACCAATATGTAAAAACAAAACACAAATGTAGGTTATGACTTACCCCTAGCAGCTACTGTTAGCTAGCCAAGTGCAAAGCTAGCCACTGAATTGACTCCGCCAGTTCGCGTCTGTTCGCTAGGTCGTTCCAGCTATTGTTTACTAGTAGCTATCCAGGTAGCAACAAGCTAGCTAAATTTCAAGCACAGTAGCCACTTACTACCTAACGTTAACGGTTCAGACAATGAGGTTAGAAAACAGCTGAATGGTAGGCAATTATTGTATGTAATTATTGTAGGCAGCCAGCTGGCATAATTACAGGCACTCTCAGGCGTGAAACAACTATACCGTTGCTAATAGTTGCCAGTAGCTACCCGCCAGCTAGTCCAGGTAGTGGGTTAGCAAGCTAGCTTCGTGCTTCACCGGGCTCAGTCGAATACAATACTAACCTACAATAATTACATACAACAACCCACGATAACTACCTACAATACCTAAACTACAATCTAAATACATAGTTTAAGCCTTACTCGACAAAGCCCAAACTATGTATAAAGCCAAGCTTACCCGACGACCTCACCCGACAACCTCACCCGACAGCCTTGATGTTAGCGGAGAACGACAGGGTGTTGTCCAGGGTCACGCCAAGGCTCTTCGCACTCTGGGAGGAGGACACAACGGAGTTGTCAACCGTGATGGCGAGATCATGGAACGGGCAGTCCTTCCCCGGGAGGAAGAGCAGCTCCGTCTTGCCAGGGTTCAGCTTGAGGTGGTGATCCGTCATCCATACTGATATGTCGGCCAGACATGCAGAGATGCGATTCGCCACCTGATCATATGACACTTAGATTGCACACAGGTGGACTTTATTTAACTAATTATGTGACTTCTGAAGGTAATTGGTTGCACCAGATCTTATTTAGGGGCTTCATAGCAAAGGGGGTGAATACATATGCACGCAGCACTTTTCCGTTATTTATTTTTTCCTTTTTGTTTTTGTATCACAAAATGTAACGTGATCGACAACACGCTACCGTACAGTAGGTGGCGGGATGCACAAACAAAATGTGCAAACGCCATAATACTGTAATGACCTGACTAGATCATAAAAGAACAACTGTCCAGACAGAGGATTGAGTTTACGAATGGACGGTTTATCAAACCAACTTTACACAGGCTACTGTTTGGCCGTAGCCCACGCCAAATAAATGAAAGATAACCCACAAGCCAATCGTGACCTTCTCTTGTGAAGCCCAGACGTAAAAGAAAGAGAGAACAAAGGCTAAACCTGGTCTTAACTTCCAATGCTCCATCCCCCTGCCCAACCCCCCTCCACGCCACTCCGCCAACCGCCAGGATGCCCGGCATCAGAACATTCCAGGCATTCCCGTGATTGGCAGATAGCAGGTTGATTGACATGTCGGACCCCGCGAACACTGGGTACTGGTAGGTACAACACAACCATCTACTAGCCTAACACATAACACACAGCTGTCTGTGCGGGTCGCTACACAGCCCCCACCACAAAGTCCCTCGTCCCCGAGGGAACAAACAAAGTCTCTGAAGCGACCCGGAGGTCTCCTTTGCCTGCGTGGCTGTGATGGCCGCAGAGTGCCCCTCTGGGAACCAGGGGATGAAGGCAAGGACATGGGGACAAGGAAGCGGGAACGGGTAATACAGTCCGTGGCTCTGGGGAACCACGCGGTGACACAGGGGGAGTGGGCTGTCTGGAGCCTTGTCTGCGGCACCTGGGGGTGGGTGCCTGGAGAATGTCATTGCCAGAGAGGGGAATTGTGGGGGTTCCTGGGGTTTGGGGAGAAGAGGCCCCTCTATATGGGGCTAACCTGTCCCGGTGCAGTGTCACCTTTCTCCCCCTGGGAGGAAGCTGCACCCGGTAAACAACCTCCCTACCCTCTCCAGGACACTGCAGGGTCCCACCCAGTGACTGTCCAACTTGGGGCATCTGCCTTTTTCCTTAGCGGGCTGTAGACCCAGACCAGCTCCCCAGCCACAAAGTGCCTTCCCCGGGTGTGCACGTCATAGTTCCTCTTCTGCCTCACACCTGCATTCAGCAGCTGCTCTCTGGCGAAGGTGTGGGCTGTCTCCAGGCGGTCCTGGAGTCTCCGGGCATACTCCGGCCCCGGGGAAACATGAGGGCTATCCAGGGGGCCGACCAAACGCCATCTCCGCAGGGGTACGGATCTCTCTCCCCAGCATGAGGAGGGCAGGCGTGCAGGAGGTGGAGTCTTGGACAGCGGAGCGGCATGCCATGAGGACCATAGGCAGGTGCTTGTCCCAGTCACGCTGGTGTTTGGAAGAGACGATGGCCAGCTGCTGTCCAAGCGTTTTGTTGAAGCGCTCCACAAGGCCATCACTTTGAGGATGGAGAGGAGTAGTGCGGGTCTTGTGCATATCCAGCCTCTCACACATGGTGGCGAACACACGGGACTCAAAGTTTCTGCCTTGGTCGCTGTGGATGGACTCTGCAGCTCCAAACCTGCTGAACATCCCCGCTGTCAGGGCGTCGACGATGGTCTCTGCCTCCTGGTCAGGCAGAGCATAGGCCTCGGGCCATTTTGTGAAATAGTCCATGGCCGTGAGCACCCAGCGGTTTCCACTGTCTGTGGTGGGGAACGGCCCAACTACATCCACTCCCACCCTCTCCATGGGAGCCCCCACTGGGAACTGTTGGAGCTGAGCATGAGAGCGGCCTGGGGGCCCTTTCTCGCTGTGCAGTTGTCACAGCGGCGGCAAAAGTCTTCCACATCCCTCTTGTGCTGCCCCCAGTAAAAGCCCTGACGGAGGCGGCGCAGTGTTTTTGTGACCCCAAAGTGTCCAGTCCCCACCCCCCATGAGTACTCTGGAGCACAGCCTCCCGCAATGCTTTTGGGACCACCACCTGCCACCTCTCCTCCCCCGTAGCTGACTCCTTCCATGCCCGCTGTAACACGCCATCAGCCAGCCGCAGTCGCTCAAACTTTGACCACAACCCCTTTGGTCGCGAGTGAGAGCGCTGTCACCTCTTCCCATGGTGGCCTCACCTGCGCCTCTACCCACTGTAGCACTGGCTGTAGGTCTGTGTCCCGTCCCTGCTGCTGCCCCCATTCAGCCACGTAGACAGTCTGCAGCTCACAGCAGACAGGCCCGCTCGCCCGACACACTGTGGCACAGACCCCCTCCTCTGCACACAGCTCTCTCTCCCGTCCCTCTCTCCGTTCACAGTGGCGGCAGCCGTCTGCAGTACAGGGCCGACGGGACATGGCGTCGGGCGTTGGAGTGGCGTGCCCCTGCCCTGTGCACCACCGTGAAGTCATACGGCTGAAGCTCCTCCAACCAGCGTGCCACCTGCCCCTCTGGCTCTCTGAAAGACATGAGCCACTGGAGAGCAGAGTGGTCAGTCCTTACAGTAAAGGGCAGACCACCCAGGTAGTACTTGAAGTGTTTGACGGAAGCCACAACAGCCAAGAGCTCCCGCCGGGTGACACAGTAGCGGCGCTCATGTTTGTCAAATGTTTTGCTGAAGTACGCCACCGCTCTCTCCCCCTCTGGCCCCACCTGGGCCAGCACCCCACCCATGCCCACATTGCTCGCGTCTGTGTCCAGGATAAAGGGCAATGTGAGGTCAGGGGGGCGAGCACGGGGCCTCGATCAGTGCACGTTTGAGGGTGTTGAACGCCTCCTCACACTCCACTGTCCAAGTGAAAGCCTTGTCCTTCGGCAGCAGGCGGTTCAGTAGAGCAGCAACGCTTGAGAAGCCCCCGTACAAACCTCCTGTAGTACGAGGCCAGGCCCAGGAAGCTCTTCAGCTGACGCTGGTCGGTGGGGGGTGGGCCAGTCTCTGACAGCCGCTACCTTGTCCTCCATGGTGCTGATCCCCTCCTTCCCCACTCGGTGGCCCAAGAAGGACACCTCTCTCTCATGAAGTGGCACTTCTCGGGGTGAAGCTTCAGACCTGCGGCAGCCACCCTCTCCAGCATACACCGTAGCGCCCCAGGGCTGACTGGAAGGAGCTACCATGGGCCAGGATGTCATCGAGGTATACCAGACACTGCTGTCGGGGGGATGCCATCCAGCACCCTGTCCATCAAACGCTCAAAAGTAGCTGGAGCGTTGCACAGGCCAAAGCACAGGACCTTGAACTGCCAGTGTCCTCTGTTAGTGGAGAACGCAGTTTTGGCTCTGGCCTCTGGGGAGAGGGGCACCTGCCAGTAGCCACTGCGGAGGTCTAGTGAGGAGAACCAGGAGGACCCCTAACCAGGTCCAGCGACTCATCGATACGTGGTATGGGGTATGAGTCCTTCCTGGTTACCTCATTCAGCCGCCTGTAGTCCGCACAGAACCTCAGCTTGCCCCCTTCTTCGGAACCATGACGACTGGCGCCGCCCAGGGGCTGTCTGAGGGCTCAATGAAGTCTGCCCGCTGCATCTCCAACACAGCCTTGTCTGCCGCCTCCTGGCGTGCCTCGGGATACGGCGGGGACGCATCTTGATAGGTCGAGCATCACCTGTGTCGATCTCATGCTGCACCAGATGAGTCTGACCCACCTCTTCCTCACTCAGCGCAAAGCTGTCTCTGAATTCAAACAGCAACTGCCTCAACCCGTTCCTGCTGCTCGGGGTCAAGACCAACACAGTTCCTCCCCATATCTCCCTCACTGCAGACAGTGTCCTCTCCCTCCCATCTGGGGTAGCTGGGCTGGGGGGCGCGGCCCGGGCTCACAGAGGACTGTGTCGTGGAGGTAGCTGGGGGAATGTAACGCAATGCCGTAGGTGACAGGGGGGCTGGGGAAAAGTCACACCCAGATGTGGGGGGAGGGGGGGCAGCCATGAGTCTCTGCTGCTTTAACTGTTGGAGTAAAGGGGTTTGTTGGGTTGAGTGAATGTGACATTAGGGGGCCATGGTGACCTCCGGCCCTCCCTGGAAGCTCAGTGTGCCCCTATTTAGGTCTAACTGGCAGCCTGTGCTCCTAAGAAAGTCCAACCCCAGGATACAAGGGTCCTGCACAGCCGCCACCCACACAGGATGACGCACAGTCCTGCCCCCTACTGTCAGAGTCATTATTCCCTTCCCTTTCATGGGTGCCAGCTCACCTGTGACTGTGCGGAGCTGCACAGTTGTAGGCTCACACTGAGTCCAACCTGGCACAATATCTGGCCTCACCAGGGTTACTGTGGACCCAGTGTCCACCAGGGCGGAGCAGGGCACCCCCTCCACAGTGACAGGGACATGACAAAAGTCCCCAACACAGGTCCGGCCCACCACAACAACAGGCTCCATCCGCTTGCCCTCGTCTGCTTCTGGGGGAAGTGGAGCCTTGCTTCCCCGTCTGTGCCGGTGGGCTCCTCCTGAAGAAGATGGTGGTTGGGATAGAAAGCCAGGGGTCCGCACTACCCGGTCTATGCGGACCCCCGAGCCGTTTCCCTGAGCTCTGGGGGACATGGGGCAATCTCGGCGCAGATGGCCTGGCTGGCCACAACCCCAGCAGACCCTGGGACCAGGGCGTGTGTTTCGTGCCGCCTGTAGCGACACCGCACGAATGAGTTCTGTCATTTCAGCCACCCATGCAGGCTTTTCCGGCTCCGGGCTGCTCTGCCCCCCAGCTCGCACAGAGGGTCTGTCTCCCTGCACCCCCACCAAAGCCCCAGCTGAAGCCCCAGCCCACACCAGCTCCCCTCTCCAAAGCCATCTCCAAGGCTACCTGCAATGACTCAGGATGAGCCAGCTGGGTCTGTGCGCAGCTCCGTAGGAGAGAGCGCCTGTATGAACTGGTCCCGTGCTAGCTCGCTCTGCACGGAGGGGGCATGTGAGCATATGCCCGCCGAGAGAGGCTCTCAATGTCATTAGCTAGCACCCGTAGAGGCTCTCCAGGCTGCCTGCGTCTATTACTCCAGTTCGGAGCGCAGTAGCCCGGGCTGTACACACTGTCCATAGCGCCTCCTCAGTGCTCCCACTAAAGCACCATAATCACGTCTGTCCTCGGGGCTAATCAATATCAAACAGGCCAGAGCTTCATCCGTGAGGCATAAAGCCAACTGCAGTGCCCTATCTTCATCCGACCACCCCCTAAAATGAGCTAACAGTTCAAACTGAGCATGAAAAGCTTCCCAATCCGCCTTACCGGAATACTTCGGGGTCTTAACGGATACGGACGCAGCCGGGAACTGGGCGCCGCCATGTTTGTTTACATCCTGAGCCCCAGATTCCTCGTCCACGCCCAGCGTCGACGTCACCCCCTCGGTCCGCCCACCAGAATCCGCGCGAAACACAGTCGACGAAGCACTCATGCCCGCTTCAGCCGCCATCACTCTAACGTCCTCCCTCAAGCGGCCTCTGGGCTCCGATGCCCTGGCGATCTCCTCAGCCAGAACCCCCGACGTCCATGCACACGCACCTCCTTGGCCATAATCGTCCCCTACCTCCACCTTCACTTTCGGATTCCCTCGAAGCATCTTCAACCCCCGTTCTCACCTACGGTAGCTAGCCACAGAAGTCAGCTAGCTAGCTGGCTAACTTTATCAACGTTTTTACTTCTGACACCAATGTAATGACCTGACTAGATCATAAAAGAACAACTGTCCAGACAGAGGATTGAGTTTACGAATGGACGGTTTATTAAACCAACTTTACACAGGCTACTGTTTGGCCGTAGCCCACGCCAAATAAATGAAAGATAACCCACAAGCCAATCGTGACCTTCTCTTGTGAAGCCCAGACGTAAAAGAGAGAGAGAACAAAGGCTAAACCTGGTCTTAACTTCCAATGCTCCATCCCCCTGCCCAACCCCCCTCCACGCCACTCCGCCAACCGCCAGGATGCCCGGCATCAGAACATTCCAGGCATTCCCGTGATTGGCAGATAGCAGGTTGATTGACATGTCGGACCCCGCGAACACTGGGTACTGGTAGGTACAACACAACCATCTACTAGCCTAACACATAACACACAGCTGTCTGTGCGGGTCGCTACAATACCAAAGAAGAAGAAGAAGAGGAAGTATCCTAATACCAAAGAAGAAGAAGAGGAAGTATCCTACCTGAGTCCTTCGTGGAATAATTTTGAGATGTGCCACACCCCCTTTGAATCAGCTGTTGTTTACTCAGAGGAGAAAAGCATTCACATATTTAAAAACGATACGCTACTTACCCTTTTATCTATAAAATGTCTAGCACATATTACTTTTTACCTCGTTACACATTTAATTTGGGATTCCACCCCTGTGAACGTCATTTGCATGGAAGTGAAGAAAGAACCTCATTTCATTCACGCGTATTTGTTTCCACATTTCCTCTCCTCGGTTTCCTTTGACATTTTTCAAAATAAGTTGTGGAGAGGACGGAGGAGTTGAGCAAACCAATTGAGAATCTCCCTAAGTGTGACCATAGAACAGTGACAGCAGCAAAGAGTGGTGCGCCCTAGTAGACAAGGCAGTGGCTTTGGATGGACAGTTGAAAGCTTGCTGATGAGTGTGGTCTGAGGGAGTTGGTGGTTGGCCCTGCTGTGGTATGTTGTTCCGTGGTTCCTCCTGGATCCTGTTGTTGATCTAATCTTGGTAGAGAAAATAATAGATTGGTTAGAAGTCAGTGATATAGGGGAACTGGTTAACAATTACATTGATAGACGTTTTTTAACCGAGTTTTACAGATGTGGTCGTACAGGAGCAGGTGAATACATTCCTTAATTTGATATGTTGACGACTAACAGATTAACTGTCAGTACACTCTGTTGAACTGTTGTCGATAGTAGCTGCCCTCCAGTGGGTGGAGGACCTTCAACCTGTCAGAATTGCAGTATGTTCAAATTCCCTGTCTGCATTGAATAGTTTATAATCTAGTAAATCTAATAGGAATGATCTACTATTGGAGGCATTCATGTTATTATGGAGAATCGAGAGATAGGGTGTAGTAGTGCGATTCTGTTGGGTCCCAGATCATTTGGGAGTGGGGGGGATGAAAGAGTAGACCAGGTAGCCAAAAGGTCTTTAAAACTAGATATAATTGATATTCATGCTCCTCTTAGTAGAAGTGAGGCCAAATTTAAGATTAGAGCCATTATGATAGATGTGTGGCAGAAGAGGTGGGACTCAGAGCCCAAGGGCCGGCATTTATATGCCCTCCAAAGAAAGGTTGGTGGACCAAGATTCAAGGGTCAGATTAGGAAGGAAGAGGTGGTGTTTGCTTGGTTGTGTCTAGGACATTGTACATTGAACTCGTCATCATATCTGGTTGGCAAGCATGTGAATGGTGTACGGAGTGTATGGTTGATGAAACAGTGAATCAAGCATGTGTTGATGCATTGTTGTAAGTACTGGTATGTAGAAGAGAGGGAAATATCAATGTGTAGGGTTATTGGGGATGGGGGAGGGTTTGATAAAAGTTAGTAGGGCTCTTTTTAATTTTCTTATTAGTACAGGATTAGATAGTAGGGTTTAGTTTCTTTTAATGTTTGTTTCTTAATTCATTTAGTCTGTCAACTGTGATTGACTACACACTCCAGTACAGCAGTTCCCGGCATTCACCTCTTAACGTTTGTTTACGGACACCCATAATATTATAGTAGAAGAAGAAGAAAATCAAGGGATTTGCGCTGCTATTCTAGACATTACATTAATCCTACTCAACCTCTTAGCTGTCAGCAGATTGTCGCGTTCGGAGAAAAAGAAAACATAGCCATGGCGGCAGAGATTCATTCCAGGCCTCAAAGCTCAAGACCAGTTCTTCTAAATAAGATCGAAGGACACTCTCACGCGGTCAATGCTGCAGTTTTGATACCGAAAGAGGACGGAGTGATCACGGTTAGCGAGGACAGGTAGGTTGGCTGACGCCCCATTAGCTAGCATGCTAACGTTAGCAGTTATCCAGACCAAGATCTAGCTATTAGTTAGCCAGATAACGGTAGCTGGCTAGCTTGTTAGCCTACTTACTAGGTTATCATTTGCATGGGGACCAGACAGTGAATTTCTAAATGCACCGTCTGGAACATCATGACACTGTTTGATTCTGGAAATGGTCCTCAGGTCCTCTACAAGCCGGAATGTAGAATACAATTATATTTGAATTTACTCTGCCGATTGTTGGTCCTTCAGCTTTTCGAAATTCTTGACAGAATATCCACAGGAAAGGATTGTTTTGTCGACTTTTTACAACACCGGTACTGAAGTTGAGATTTCTATCACCCTGGCACATGCTCAAAACCATGTAAACACCTGCAAGACCATAGAGATCCTATTAAATTACTAGGGGGCTAGCTACAAAGATTTGTATAACTAACCCAAGATTGACCAGAGCCTGTCTTTCCAATGGGAGCAAATGAATCATAGTGGACAGAACAAGAAAGGCGGTGGGCAGAGCCAAGCACGAGCTAGTGAGATCCTATTGGCCCGTTTTTAGCCTTTATTTGCATATTTCCGTCAGGGAATCCTACTCTGAAGTGCGCTTGTGCAATAACTCGATTCGCCCTTGCACTCCTTAAACAACGCCATTTTTTTACATCCGGTGAAATATCTTGCTCATTGTTGTATCTGTGCTAGCTATGTCATGAACCTAAACAGTTCCATAATGGGGCGAAAATGGAAGCCATCTTCCTCAGGGAGAAATCCAAAACCAGTCTAATTGGAATGAATGGCAGTAGAGGCATAAGTGCTGCGTTTCCTTCTTTTACTTATGCAGGAAAATAAAAGTAAGGCATGTGATGTATCAGAAATTGTCTGATGGAATTATAGTAAACCTAAAATATTGTCATATAATTATAAATACAGTTTATACATCTTTTATACACATTTCTGCATAAATAGCCTCTAAAATTATATGTAAACAGACCATACATGTCTCAGATTTAGTTTTCTTGGAAAGCTGTGATTGCTATTAAGATACAATATCAGTACTTGTTGCATTTACAACTTGTCTAAGTCCTATCATCAACTGATTTGAGCCAGTGTATGGCTGTGGATTGACTGCATTGTTTGAATGGAATAATTCCTCTAAAACGGTCTGGCTAGCTAGCTAACACGCATACAGTGCAGATAAATTCTTATCACAGCACTGGCAAACCATGGTTGACCAACTCCCTGACCAACATGGCTGATCTTTGGACTATCATAATTAGGTTCATGTCCATTTTAGTATTCTAATTACTAATTCTATGTGCAAGATTTCGGTTGGTATGCATGGTTTTGTTAAGTGAATTATTTAACAAACTATTTCAGTGTCTCTGTGCGTCTCCCAAAATCAAGAAACGGACAGAGTCCCGGTCTGCATAGTCAGAGATATTTATTCATTGAGAATTCTGCCATCACAATTTCAGAGTCCATCTTTTATACTCATACGTCAAACAAAAATACCTCCTCTCTGTAGGCAGGCTGTAGTTTTCCACTTTATAATTGCTCTCCTGACCATCAGTTCACACACATACACACACATGCATACACACACACATGCATTTTCTTATCATAGTCTCTCTCCTCCCTAAATTCCTCAGTTATCTTGGTTTCTCAGTTGCCTGTAGACAGTTTTCCTTGTCCTTTGTTGTCTGTCCTAACTCTTACTCACATTGCTAAATAGTAGCACAATGTCATCATCTTTACTGGTCCTACACACATTACCAGGTAGTAGATTCTAACACATCTCACACAGTTTCAGAGTGTAATAATTAGTCACTACTAAGAAAGTACTAATCATACTTAAAACAAGAACATTTCACAATTATATTTAAGGGTGGAACATTTAGTCATTACTTTTAACCTGCATATATAATTAATTTCTATATCAGGTTTGCATGCGTTTACTTCTGTCTTGTGCGTGTGCCTTCTGTCATGAGCAAAACACATCTTGATTACCACACACATAGACCCACGTTTTGAAGTCTGTTTAATAATACTTTCCTGTGGATATTTTGTCTCAAATTTCGACCAATTGAGGGACCAACACCAGGGACAATCGGCAGAGTAAATTCAAATATAATTTTATTCAACATTAGTGACAGACAAAGGACATTTAGGATTTGTCTATGGAAATGTGCGTGGCGTTGTCTACATCATTTCAAGACATCGCCACGTTCCGTGGCTAGGTTATTATCAAACATGACCAAACTGCTCGCTGTCCTCTGCCTAAATAGCCTGTAAACCAATGATCTATATGTACACGCACCTCCATCTTGGCACTCCCCCACCATTGGAAAAAATATGGAATATGGAAGTTATACAAAATGCATTTGTTCATGTCTACCTTTTGTTTTTTCCACTTTTATTCTATTAGACACCTTCATGCATATTTAAAAATGGTATTATGTGAGCTAAACATTTTATAATATTTTATATATTTAAAAACATTTAACTTAAGTATAATTTTTTGATATGACTAATGTTACTGTCCCCACCAGGGGCGTCATGCACCTCAAAAACTGAGGGGGCACAAATTACGTGAGGATGGGTGGGGGCTAGCACCCCCGTCTGTAAATTGGATAATTTTGCATTTTTCAAACACCTGAAACAACCTTTTCCTGCAATCTAGAGCCATAATCATTTTGCTTAATTCTATGTATATCTAAGCATACCTCTTGAGCTGTTGAGCTGTCTGTATCTTCCTGACTGGTGGTTATTTTTTTTAAAGAAACTAAATATGCTTCTCTGCTGAAATCTGTGTAAAAGATGGAAAATGATGGTAGTCTTATTCAGTACATTTAGTAATTGCTTGCTTTTCTAAAGTCTACCAACCTTGCAAGCAGGCATGCCAACTAAGATAGTTAGATAAGCTAGCTACTCTAACTTGATTGATATCCTGAAATGGCTTCTTGGTAGCTAGTTATGAAGTTGGGAGATTGGGAACCTATCGGGGCTAGCTAAATCCAACTTCAAAAAATTGCTAGGTGGCTATTGTCAGGGTTGAGTGTAGAGGTGGTGTAGAATTAGGCGCAGGACACACAGAGGTTTCGAATAGCGTCTTTAGTAAAGTCCAAAAAAACGAGCCAAACAAGGCAACAGGCTACAGGCGAACTTTACGCACAACAGTAAAGTATGCTAAGGCGCACAAAGTGCAGCACTCTCTCTCAAAACACAAAATACAGAGAGAACAGAAATGACGAACTAGCACACAACGTGACAAGGAAACAATTACACACAACACCTGACCAAACTCAAGAGAACTAAATAGGACGCCTAATGAACACTAATAAGGAACAGGTGTAGCAAAACAGACAAAACAAATCAAACATAGAAACATAGAACGGTGGCAGCTAGTACTCCGGAGACGACGACCGCCGAAGCCTGCCCGAACAAGGAGAAGGAGCAGCCTCGGCCGAAACCGTGACAGTATCCCCCCCCTTGACGCGCAGCTCCAGCCATGCGCCGACCCCGGCCTCGGGGACGACCAGGAAGACGCGGAGCAGGGCGCGTGGGATGACCACGATGGAACTCGGTCAGAAGAGACGGGTCTAGGATGTCCCTCCTCGGCACCCAGCACCGCTCCTCCGGGCCGTACCCCTCCCACTCCACGAGATATTGGAGACCCCCCATCCGGCGTCTCGAATCTAGGATGGACCGAACAGTGTACGCCGGAGCCCCCTCGATGTCCAACGGGGGCGGAGGAGTCTCTTCTATCTCATAGTCCTGGAGTGGACCAGCTACCACCGGCCTGAGGAGAGACACATGGAACGAGGGGTTAATATTCTTGTAATCAATGGGCAGTTGTAACCTGTAACACACCTCGTTCAATCTCCTCAGGACTTTAAAAGGCCCCACAAACCGCCGACCCAGCTTCCGGCAGGGCAGGCGGAGGGGCAGGTTTCTGGTCGAGAGCCAGACTCGATCTCCAGGTGCGTACACTGGCCCCTCACTGCGGTGGAGATCGGCGCTCGTCTTATGTCGACGGATGGCCCGCTGCAGGTGGACGTGTGCAGCGTTCCACGTCTCCTCCGAGCGCCGCACCCACTCATCCACTGCAGGGGCCTCGATCTGGCTCTCATGCCAAGGTGCCAGAACCGGCTGGTACCTAACACACACTGGAAAGGGGGTTAGTTTAGTGGAGGAGTGGCGGAGAGAGTTCTGTGCCATCTCGGCCCAGGGAACATATCTCGCCCACTCCTCCGGCCGGCCCTGGCAATACGACCTCAGAAACCTACCCACATCCTGGTTGACACGTTCGACCTGCCCAATACTCTCCGGGTGGTAACCCGAGGTAAGGCTCACCGAAACCCCCAACCGTTCCATAAACGCTCTCCAAACTCTGGAGGTAAACTGGGGGGCCTCGATCAGACACTATATCCTCGGGTACCCCGTGAATGCCGGAAGACGTGGGTAAATAGAGCCTCAGCGGTCTGTAGGGCAGTAGGAAGACCCGGCATGGGAAGGAGACGACAGGCCTTCGAGAACCGATCCACAACGACCAGGATGGTGGTATTCCCCTGGGAGGGGGGAGGTCTGTAACAAAATCCACCGAGAGGTGAGACCAGGGTCGTTGTGGAACGGGCAGGGGTTGTAACTTACCCCTGGGCAAGTGTCTGGGCGCCTTACACTGGGCACACACCGAGCAGGAGGAGACATAAATCCTCACATCCCTGGCTAACGTTGGCCACCAGTACTTTGTGCTAAGGCAGTGCACTGTCCGGCCAATACCTGGATGCCCAGAGGAGGGTGACGTGTGAGCCCAAAAAATTAGTCGATCCCGGACCTCGAGCGGGACGTACGTCCGACCCACCGGACACTGTGGAGGGCTAGGGTCGGTGCGTAACGCCCGCTCGATCTCCGTATCGACCTCCCATACCACCGGTGCAACCAGACAAGACTTAGGTAGTATGGGAGTGGGCTCAACGGACCTCTCCTCCGTGTCATACCGCCGAGACAGGGCATCTGCCTTCCCGTTCTGGGACCCAGGGATGTAAGTGATCTTAAACACGAACCGGGCTAGAAACATAGTCCACCGAGCCTGGCGAGGATTTAGTCTCCTAGCTGCCCGAATGTATTCCAGGTTACGGTGGTCAGTCAAAATGAGAAAAGGGTGTTGAGCCCCCTCAAGCCAATGCCTCCACACCTTTAGGGCTTGTACCACGGCTAACAGCTCCCTGTCCCCTACGTCATAATTGCACTCCGCCGGACTGAGCTTCTTCGAATAAAAAGCACAGGGGCGGAGTTTAGGTGGTGTGCCGGACCGTTGTGAGAGAACGGCCCCGATACCGGCTTCAGACGCGTCCACCTCCACTTGGAATGGTAAAGCGGGATCCGGATGCGCCAGCACCGGAGCCGAGGTAAACAGGTCCTTCAGTCTCCCAAAAGCCCTGTCCGCCTCAGCTGACCACCGCAAGCGCACCGGACCCCCCTTCAGAAGGGACGTTATGGGAGCTGCCACCTGTCCAAAACCCCGGATAAACCTCCGGTAGTAATTCGCAAAACCCAAGAACTGCTGCACCTCTTTAACCGTGGTTGGGGTTTGCCAATTACGCACGGCTGACACACGGTCAACCTCCATCTTCACCCCTGACGCAGACAACTGATAACCCAAAAAGGAGACCGACTCCTGGAAGAACAGACATTTCTCTGCCTTGACATACAGGTCATGCTCCAACAACCTCCTCAACACTCGGCGCACCAGGGCTACATGCTCGGCTCGGGTAGAACTGTACACCAGAATATCGTCTATGTACACAACTACTCCCTGCCCCTGCATGTCCCGGAAAATCTCATCTACAAAGGATTGGAAGACTGATGGAGCATTCATTAACCCGTATGGCATGACGAGATACTCGTAATGACCGGAGGTAGTACTAAATGCTGTCTTCCATTCATCGCCCTCTCTAATGCGCACCAAGTTATATGCGCTCCTGAGGTCCAATTTTGTGAAGAACCGTGCCCCGTGTAATGACTCCGTCATAGTCGCAATCAGAGGGAGTGGATAACTATATTTTACAGTAATCTGATTGAGACCGCGGTAATCAATACACGGGCGCAAACCTCCATCCTTCTTCTTCACAAAAAAGAAGCTAGAGGACGCGGGCGAAGTGGAGGGCCGTATGTATCCCTGTCTCAGAGACTCGGCAATGTATGTCTCCATCGCCCTCTTCTCCTCTTGTGACAAAGTATACACATGGCTCCGCGGGAGCGCAGCTCCTGCCTGGAGGTCTATCGCACAATCCCCCCGTCTATGAGGCGGCAACCGCGCCGCTCTCGTCTTGCTAAACACGAGTGCCAAATCCTCATACTCGGGGGGGAATGTGCAGTGCGGGCATCTGGTTCGGACTCTCCACCGAGGTCGCCCCTACGGAAACACCCAGACATAGCCCCTCACACTGGGCAGACCACCCCTTAAGAGCCTTCTCTCGCCACGAAATAGTAGGATCATGGGTAATCAACCAGGGAAGCCCCAGTACCACCGGATACGCAGGAGAGTCGATCAGATAGAGCTGAATCGTCTCCTCATGACCCCCCTGCGTCTCCATCCTAAGTGGCACTGTGACCTCCCTAATCAACCCGGATCCTAACGGACGGCTATCTAGGGCATGTACCGGGAAAGGATTATTTACCGAAAGGAGAGGGATCCCTAACTCTACACAGAATTTACGATCCACAAAATTCCCAGCTGCGCCTGAATCTACTAGCGCCTTATGCTGGGAACGAGGTGCAACCTGTGGAAAACAAACAGGTATAGTTATGTGTACGACAGAAAGCTCTGGGTAAGTGGGGCGCCTACTCACCTGGGAGGACTCCCCAATGCGTGGGCTGCCTTCTCTTCCACCAGGAGACCCTCCCCAGCACCTAGCCGCGGTGTGCCCTCCACGGCCACAGTTGGTGCAGGGGACGGCCCCCCTCGGGCTCCTTCTCCTCCGTTCTCTAGCGCCAGCACCTCCGAGCTCCATAGGACTCGGCTCGGAGGTGCTGGAGGGTGGAATGGGCAACCCCCACCCGGGACGCCCGCGAGAGGCGAGCAGGGTGTCCAGCCGAATGGCCATGTCAACCAATTGGTCAAACGAAAGCGTGGTATCCCTACACGCCAACTCTCTCTGGACGTCCTCCCGGAGGCTGCAGCGGAAGTGATCTATGAGGGCCCGCTCATTCCACCCTGCATCTGCCGCTAGAGTCCGGAACTCCAGTGCAAACTCCTGAGCGCTCCTCATCCCCTGCCGGAGGTAGAATAGACGCTCCCCCGCCGCCTTCCCCTCTGGTGGATGGTCAAACACTGCACGGAAGCGGCGGGAGAACTCCGCATAGGTGATAGTAGCGGCGTCTATTCTCCTCCATTCGGCGTTGGCCCACTCCAACGCCTTGCCGGTGAGACAGGAGATGAGGGCGGAAACGCTCTCGTGTCCCGAGGGAGCCGGGTGTACGGTGGCGAGGTAGAGTTCAACTTGCAGCAGGAACCCTTGACACCCGGCAGCGGTGCCGTCGTACGCCCTCGGGAGCGAGAGCCGAATCCCACTGGGTTCCGGAAGTTGGACAGGCGGACTGATCGATGGCGTGGTAGGTGGGGGCGTGGGTACCCCGCTGGTCTCCCATCGATGGAGGGTGTTCATAACTCTATCCAGAGCGTGTCCGATTTGATTAATCCTGTCCTCCTGTCCACGAAGACGCTCCTCGATGATTTCACTGGGTGCGGTAGCTCCTGCTGATTCCATAACTGGTGTGTAATTATGTCAGGGTTGAGTGTAGAGGTGGTGTAGAACCAGGCGCAGGACACACAGAGGTTTCGAACAGCGTCTTTAGTAAAGTCCAAAAAAACGAGCCAAACAAGGCAACAGGCTACAGGCGAACTTTACGCACAACAGTAAAGTATGCTAAGGCGCACATAGTGCGGAACTCTCTCTCAAAACACAAAATACAGAGAGAACAGAAATGACGAACTAGCACACAACGTGACAAGGAAACAATTACACACAACACCTGACCAAACTCAAGAGAACTAAATAGGACGCCTAATGAACACTAATAAGGAACAGGTGTAGCAAAACAGACAAAACCAATCAAACATAGAAACATAGAACGGTGGCAGCTAGTACTCCGGAGACGACGACCGCCGAAGCCTGCCCGAACAAGGGGAAGGAGCAGCCTCGGCCGAAACCGTGACAGCTATTAGTATTACATAGAAACCACAACAAAAATAGTGTGTAAAGCTGTCATCAAGGCCAAGGGTGTCTATTTGAAGATCTCGAATATAAAATATATTTTGATTTGTTTAACACTTTTTTGGTTACTACATGATTCCATATGTGTTATTTCATAGTTTTGATGTCTTCACCATTATTCTACAATGTAGAAAATAGTAAAAATAAAGAAAAACCCTTGAATGAGTAGGTGTTCTAAAACATTTGACCGGTAGTATATATATGTGTATGTATGTATGTATGTATGTATGTATATATATACAGTGGGGAGAACAAGTATTTGATACACTGCTGATTTTGCAGGTTTTCCTACTTACAAAGCATGTAGAGGTCTGTAATTTTTATCATAGGTACACTTCAACTGTGAGAGACGGAATTTAAAACAAAAATCCAGAAAATCACATTGTATGATTTTTAAGAAATTAATTTGCATTTTATTGCATGACATAAGTATTTGATACATCAGAAAAGCAGAACTTAATATTTGGTACAGAAACCTTTGTTTGCAATTACAGAGATCATACGTTTCCTGTAGGTCTTGACCAGGTTTGCACACACTGCAGCAGGGATTTTGGCCCACTCCTCCATACAGACCTTCTCCAGATCCTTCAGGTTTCTGGGGCTGTCGCTGGGCAATACGGACTTTCAGCTCCCTCCAAAGATTTTCTATTGGGTTCAGGTCTGGAGACTGGCTAGGCCACTCCAGGACCTTGAGATGCTTCTTACGGAGCCACTCCTTAGTTGCCCTGGCTGTGTGTTTCGGGTTGTTGTCATGCTGGAAGACCCAGCCATGACCCATCTTCAATGCTCTTACTGAGGGAAGGAGGTTGTTGGCCAAGATCTCGCGATACATGGCCCCATCCATCCTCTCCTCAATACGGTGCAGTCGTCCTGTCCCCTTTGCAGATAAGCATCCCCAAAGAATGATGTTTCCACCTCCATGCTTCACGGTTGGGATGGTGTTCTTGGGGTTGTACTCATCCTTCTTCTTCCTCCAAACACGGCGAGTGGAGTTTAGACCAAAAGCTCTATTTTTGTCTCATCAGACCACATGACCTTCTCCCATTCCTCCTCTGGATCATCCAGATGGTCATTGGCAAACTTCAGACGGGCCTGGACATGCGCTGGCTTGAGCAGGGGGACCTTGCGTGCGCTGCAGGATTTTAATCCATTACGGCGTAGTGTGTTACTAATGGTTTTCTTTGAGACTGTGGTCCCAGCTCTCTTCAGGTCATTGACCAGGTCCTGCCGTGTAGTTCTGGGCTGATCCCTCACCTTCCTCATGATCATTGATGCCCCACGAGGTGAGATCTTGCATGGAGCCCCAGACCGAGGGTGATTGACCGTCATCTTGAACTTCTTCCATTTTCTAATAATTGCGCCAACAGTTGTTGCCTTCTCACCAAGCTGCTTGCCTATTGTCCTGTAGCCCATCCCAGCCTTGTGCAGGTCTACAATTTTATCCCTGATGTCCTTACACAGCTCTCTGGTCTTGGCCATTGTGGAGAGGTTGGAGTCTGTTTGATTGAGTGTGTGGACAGGTGTCTTTTATACAGGTAACAAGTTCAAACAGGTGCAGTTAATACAGGTAATGAGTGGAGAACAGGAGGGCTTCTTAAAGAAAAACTAACAGGTCTGTGAGAGCCGGAATTCTTACTGGTTGGTAGGTGATCAAATACTTATGTCATGCAATAACATGCAAATGAATTACTTAAAAATCATACAATGTGATTTTCTGGATTTTTGTTTAAGATTCCGTCTTTCACAGTTGAAGTGTACCTATGATAAAAATTACAGACCTCTACATGCTTTGTAAGTAGGAAAACCTGCAAAATCGGCAGTGTATCAAATACTTGTTCTCCCCACTGTATATAAATATAAATATATATATATATATATATACAGCTCTGGAAAAATTTAAGAGACCACTGCACATTTTTCTTAAATCAGCATCTCTACATGTATGACAGCCATTCCATTCCAGTGTCTGTTGAATTCCAACACAGGCACACCTCATTCTACTGAATTAGGTACTGATTAGGTGATCACATGAACCAAATCTTATTTAACGAGGAAAAGTATAAAAACCACTGCTCTGGTCATCACTATCCTCTTGCAATAGGACCAGCTGGATGGCAAAAACAGTGCTAATAGTACCTCAAAAGTAATATTAATCAAAAAATAACTATTGACCATGCCAAAAGAGTTCAAAAGGAAAGTTTTGAGTGAGGAAAAGAAGGGTTCAATTCTGGCTTTACTGGCAGAGGGATACAGTGAGCGTCAGGTTGCTTCCATCCTTAAAATGTCAAAGACGGCGGTTCATAAGAACAAGGTCAAGCAGCAGACATTGGGAACAACAAAGCTACAGACTGGCAGAGGGCGAAAACAACTCTCTACTGACCGGGATGACCGCCAACTAATTCGAATGTCACTCAACAACCGTAGGATGACATCAAGTGACCTACAAAAAGAATGGCAAACGGCAGCTGGGGTGAAGTGCACGGCGAGGACGGTTCGAAACAGGCTCCTAGGGGCAGGGCTGAAGTCTTGCGAAGCTAGAAAAAAGCCCTTAATCAATGAGAAGCAAAGAAGAGTCAGGCTGAGGTTTGCAAAAGACCATAAGGATTGGACCGTAGAGGACTGGAGTAAGGTCATCTTCTCTGATGAGTCCAATTTTCAGCTTTGCCCAACACCTGGTCATCTAATGGTTAGACGGAGACCTGGAGAGGCCTACAAGCCACAGTGTCTCACACCCACTGTGAAATTTGGTGGAGGATCGGTGATGATCTGGGGGTGCTTCAGCAAGGCTGGAATCAGGCAGATTTGTCTTTGTGAAGGATGCATGAATCAAGCCACGTACAAGGTTGTCCTGGAAGAAAACTTGCTTCCTTTTGCTCTGACATTGTTCCCCAACTCTGAGGATTGGTTTTTCCAGCAGGACAATGCGCCATGCCACACAGCCAGGTCAATCAAGGTGTGGATGGGGGACCACCAGATCAAGACCCTGTCATGGCCAGCCCAATCTCCAGACCTGAATCCCATTGAAAACTTCTGGAATGTGATCAAGAGGAAGATGGATGGTCACAAGCCATCAAACAAAGCCGAGCTGCTTGAATTTTTGCGCCAGGAGTGGCATAAAGTCACCCAACATCAATGTGAAAGACTGGTGGAGAGCATGCCAAGACGCATGAAAGCTGTGATTGAAAATCAGGGTTATTCCACCAAATATTGATTTCTGAACTCTTCCTAAGTTAAAACATTACTATTGTGTTGTTTAAAAATGAACATGAACTTATTTTCTTTGCATTATTTGAGGTCTGACAACACTGCATCTTTTTTGTTATTTTGACCAGTTGTCATTTTCTGCAAATAAATGCTCTAAATGACAATATTTTTATTTGGAATTTGGGAGAAATGTTGTCAGTAGTTTATAGAATAAAACAACATTTTTATTTTTACCCAAACACATACCTATAAATAGTAAAACCAGAAAAACGGATAATTTTGCAGTGGTCTCTTTTATTTTTTTCCGCAGCTGTGTATATATATGTATGTATATATTAAACAGGACGAATCTGAGGGGGCATGTGCCCCTGTGTCCCCTATGGGCATAATGCCTCAGCAATCCAGGGTTTATATACACTACCGTTCAAAAGTTTGGGGTCACTTAGAAATGTCCTTGTCCTTTAAAATAACATAAACTTGATCAGAAATACAGTGTAGACATTGTTAATGTTGTAAATGGCTATTGTAGCTGGAAACGGCTGATTTTTAATGGAATATCTACATAGGCGTACAGAGGCCCATTATCAGCAACTATCAGTCCTGTGTTCCAATGGCACGTTGTGTTTGCTAATCCAAGTTTATCATTTTAAAAGGCTTATTGATCATTAGAAAACCCTTTTGCAATTATGTTTCTCAAACTAGACATTCTAATGTATTTGTCCTCTTGCTCAGTTGTGCACTGGGGCCTCCCACTCCTCTTTCTATTCTGGTTAGACAGTTTGCGCTGTTCTGTGAAGGGAGTAGTACACAGCGTTGGTTTCTTGCCAATTTCTCGCATGGAATAGCCTTCATTTCACAGAACAAGAATAGACTGATGAGTTTCAGAAGAAAGTTATTTGTTTGAGCCTATAATCGAACCCACAATTGCTGATGCTCCAGATACTCAACTAGTCTCAAAAAGGCCAGTTTTATTGCTTCTTTAATCAGCACAACAGTTTTCAGCTGTGCTAACATAATTGCAAAAGGGTTTTCTAATGATCAATTAGCCTTTTAAAATGATAAACTTGGATTAGCAAACACAACGTGCCATTGGAACACAGGACTGATGGTTGCTGATAATGGGCCTCTGTACAACTATGTAGATATTCCATAAAAAAATCAGCAGTTTCCAGCTACAATAGCCACTTACAACATTAACAATGTCTACACTGTATTTCTGATCAATTTGATGTTCTTTTAATGGACTAAAAAATAGCTTTTCTTTCAAAAACAAGGACATTTCTAAGTGACCCCAAACTTTTGAACGGTAGTGTACATTATTGCTGTAAACAATGGCTTGTTGTGGGACGAATCAACTTTGCTCCAAGAGGCTACTGCCTAAACAGTTTACAGCTTTCGTAGGTGTTAGCTATAGCAAATAGTGTTTATTTATTGATTTTAGCAAGTTAGCTAGCTAATAGGTATGGAATGCATATCCTCAGGGCATATAATTGATGTGTGTAACGCTAGCTGCACAATCCTGGCACCGACATCAGGATATTATTGATTTGTGTACGAGTTGGTGTACATTTTTCTACCTGTTGCGCTACATACTAAGGCTGGGGATTGCCAGGGACCTCACGATACGATATTATTACAATACTTTGGTTACGAGACTTATTGCGATTCTCACGATTCTATATGTATTGCGATTTGATACTGTGATCTTATTGCGATTCGATGTTCCAAACATATTGCTCACCATATGTCTGCTGCAGAGGGACGAGAGCCATGAGAAAACTAGTTTTGATCAGTCATGGAAATTAAAGTCCTCAAAACAAATGGGCTCCCTATTTAAAAAGAAGATGGAGAACAAGCTATGAAGGAAAAATACTGGAGTTTTGGTGCAGGTACAGCAAACTAGTGCAAAAATAAAATCGTCAAAAAATGTCCCGATTATGTAACTGTATGTTTTTGTTTTCAGTCATTTTGTACACCCCCTGACCCCTAACCACACAATTTAGACACAAAAGAGATGTAAGCCTAAACACCTTCCTCCAAAAAGTCATGCATAAATGGTGAGGAAGAGAGAGTAGCATGGGCACTTCTCTAGAGAGGGAGGCCATCCTCTTCTGGTCAATTTTAGGGCAACAGGCATAGATCAGAGCAAATTAATGTGGCGGTCATGCTTGGTCAATTGTACATTGAGGAGCAATATCCTGAGCAAGGTATAGAGACAATTGAAAGCTCTGAAGCGACACCCTTCCCTGCCAACCATAGGATAAGCTTCTCATGGTTGAAGAGAAAAGGAACGTTTTTGAGGAATGGAGAATCAAATAGTATGAGATGTTAGTTCAGGATTCTTTATTTTATATCTCATGACTGGACTGTTGTAATGGCACTGTACTCTCCTTTCGTATCACGAGTCACAATGATGTCACGAGTCACAATGATCTTGTGGCTTGAGAATTACATTACATTTACATTTCAGTCATTTAGCAGACGCTCTTATCCAGAGCGACTTACAGGAGCAATTAGGGTTAAGTGCCTTGCTCAAGGGCACATCGGCAGATTTTTCACCTAGTCGGCTCGGGGATTAGAACCAGCGACCTTTCGGTTACTGGCACAACGCTCTTTAACCACTAAGCTACCTGCCGCCCATTCATGGCGTTATAAAACTGTATTGTATTGCAATAGAGGAACTGACGTTTTTACACAGTTATTTTCGTCCCAAGTAGCCCAAGGTCTAGTACTGTGATCCCTATTCACATTTGAGACTTATCATGCTGCACTTTCAGGAACGGTGCCAAGAGGGGCACTTGTAGTTTGAATATGACATTTCCTGTGTCCTATGTCCAGAACTATCCGGGTATGGCTGAAGAGAGACAGTGGACAGTACTGGCCCAGCATCTACCACACAATCTCCTGTAAGTACCACAACCGATTAGAAGTAGTCCTTAGTTGACACATCCAGTAGATGCTAAAAATAGCTGAAGTGTATACTATTGAATAAAAACATTGGCCATACACAATTGTTTTTCAATGCATATTTTTCTTTTCTGTACTAGCGCCGTGCTCCTGTATGTCGTACCACCATGACAGCAGGCGCATCTTCATAGGGCAGGACAACGGGGCCATTGTGGTGAGTGAGCTGAATGAAGCCTTAAAGATTACCTCATGCTTAAACCCCAGTCTATCTGTGTTTGACTGGACTCATAACATGCCATTCTGGTTCACACTGACCCATTTTCCAATGTTTCCCTACTTTGAATGAGAAGCAAGCTACAGGTATGAAGTTACATGGAATATGAGTGTGACTGGTAACTGATCTTTACTATTGTTTGGTGGTCCTAACAGGAATTCCTTCTGTCTGAAGATTTCAACAAGATGAACCATGTGAAGACCTATCCTGGTGAGATCTGAGAGGGGGTTTCCTGCCTTTACAAAGCCAATGAGAACTAAGAAGCTTTGGTGATGTAGACATGATATGATCTCTAGTGTTCCTTAATGGAGTCTTGTGTATCAGTAACGGTATAATGATCTGCTATTGCAGTGATCATTTCTCTTTAGTGTGTATTAGATGTATGTGTGTCTGTCTACTGGGCTGTGTTCTGCAGTCCCGCCCAGTCCCATGGAAAATCATCTGGTCCCTACCCAGCATGCCTATGGGCAAATGTCCCTCTGTGGACTCGAACAGGAAATAGAGGCTGATGTCATTGCTGCTTAGAACACATAATAATAATAATAATAATAATAATAATAATAATAATAATATGCCATTTAGCAGACGTTTTTATCCAAAGCGACTTACAGTCATGTGTGCATACATTTTTACGTATGGGTGGTCCCGGGGATCGAACCCACTACCCTGGCGTTACAAGCGCCATGCTCTACCAATTGAGCTACAGAGGACCACATGCATGCACACAATCACAGAACCAGACCCACAGTGTAAGAGGAGAAAGTAATCATTGTCCAAGCAACAACAGCTTGATGATCCACCACCACCTCATATTGGCTGAATATTGTTAGGTTATTACAGTCCCCTTCCCCCCAGGCTCAGAGAATATGTTATCTGTGACTAACAGCCTAGCCATGCAGCCTGGACCTTTCTCTCATCACTGGAAAATCCCTGCTTTGGGAAACTTGAGTTTTAAGCATTCGATGCCAAAAAACAGATGTCACTGTGGAAGTTTCCAGCAGTTCTCTTCCAGCAGAGAAAATGAGCCCAGAACAGAAAAGCTCCATTAAGTGATCTATAGTAATTTAACTCACTCAAACCTTTTGTAGAAAGTTGAATGTAGAATGAATTAAACATTTGTGTGTGCGTGTATTTAACCCATTGGTGTTTGTGTGTGTGTCCAGCCCATCAGAACCGTGTGTCAGACATGGTGTTTTCTCTGGAGAGCGAGTGGGTGGTGAGCACCGGACACGACAAGAGTGTGAGCTGGATGTGCACCCAGAGCGGCAGTATGCTGGGACGCCACTACTTCGGCTCCTGGGCCTCCTGTCTACAGTATCCTTCTCTGTGTGTATGGGTGTGTGTGTGAGAGCTGGACAGGTGTCCGTTTGTATTGTAATGTTCATATTCCAAAGAATGATTTCTTGTGTCAAAGGTCACTTCCTGTCTGTCCTATGTGCCCTTCCTGTGTATCTTCCTTGACTCTGTGTGTAGGTATGACAACGACACCCAGCATGCCTTTGTAGGGGACTACTCAGGACAGATCACCCTGCTGAAACTGGAGAGACAGACTTACTCCACCATCACCACACTGAAGGGCCATGAAGGTAACACACACACCACAGGAGGTTGGTGGCACCTTAATTAGGGAGGACTGGCTAGTGGTAATGGCTGGAGCAGAATCAGTGGATTGGTATCAAATACATCAAACACATGGTTTCCAGGTGTTTGATGCCATTCCATTTACTCCGTTCCGGCCATTATAATGAGCCGTTCTCCACTTAGCAGCCTCCTGTGATGTACACACAAGGACACATGTATACTGTACATCTGCCTATGCACAATATGGAAATGGACACCGCAAACTGCTCAGATGCCATCTCTAACTGACAATCATTTAAAAAGAGGAAATCTTGCTAGCAGATTGAATGGCGCTATACTGTATCATCATGCAGTTTTGCAGTGCTGTGATTTTTCTCTCACTCTGGTTGCCTGTTTTCTCTAGTAATTTCCCTGTGATTCACCACAACCTTCTAAAATCAAATACAATTTTATGTTTCACATGCTTCGTGAACAACAGGTGTAGACTAACAGTGAAATGCTTACTTACGTGTCCTTCCCAAAAATGCAGAGAGAAAACAAGAGAAATAATAGAAAAATAATAACACAAGGAATAAATGCACAATGAGTAACTATAACTTGGCTATATACACAGGGTACCAGTACGGGGTAATTGAGGTAGATACACTATATATACACAAAAGTATGTGGACACCCCTTCTAATCAGTGGATTCGGCTATTTCAGCCACACCCGTTGCTTACAGGTGTATAAAAAATCGAGCACACAACCATGCAATCGCCATAGACAGACAGTGGCAGTAGAATGGCCTTACTGAAGAGCTCAGTGACTTTCAACGTGGCACCGTCATAGGATGCCACCTTTCCAACAAGTCAGTTTGTCAAATTTCTGCCCTGCTAGAGCTGCCCCGGTCAACTGTAAGTGCTGTTATTGTGAAGTGGAAAAATCTATGAGCAACAACGGCTCAGCCGCGAAGTGCTAGGCCACACAAGCTCACAGAACGGGACCGCTGAGTGCTGAAGCGTGTAGCGCGTAAAAATCATCTGTCCTCGGTTGCAACACTCAAGTTCCATACAGCCTCTGGTAGCAACGTCAGCACAAGAACTGTTCGTCGGGAGCTTCATGAAATGGGTTTTCATGGCCGAGCAGCCGCACACAAGCCTAAGATCACTATGCGCAGTGCCAAGCTTCGGCTGGAGTAGTGTAAAGCTCGCTGCCATTGGACTCTGGAGCAGTGGAAATGCGTTCTTTGGAATGATGAATCACGCTTCACATTCTGGCAGTCCGATGGACAAATCTGGGTTTGGCGGATGCCAGGAGAACACTACCTGCCCCAATGCATAGTGCCAACTGTAAAGTTTGGTGGAGGAGGAATAATGGTCTGGGGCTGTTTTTAATGGTTAGGCTAGCCCCCTTAGTTCCAGTGAAGGGAAATCCTTAATGCTACAGCATACAATTACATTCTAGACGATTCTGTGCTTCCAAATTTGTGGCAACAGTTTGGGAAGGCCCTTTCCTGTTTTAGCATCACAAAGCCCCCATGCACAAAACGAGGTCCATACAGAAATGTTTTGTCGAGATCGGTGTGGAAGAACTTGACTGGCCTGCCCAGAGCCCTGACCTTAACCCCATCGAACATCTTTGGGATGAATTGGAACACCAATTGCAAACCAGTTTTAATCGCCCAACATCAGTGCCCAACCTCACTAATGCTCTTGTGGCTGAATGGAAGCAAGTCCCCGCAGCAATGTTCCAACATCTAGTGGAAAGCCTTCCTAGAAGAATGGAGGCTGTTATAGCAGCAAAGGGGAGACCAACTCCATATTAATGCCCATGATTTTGAAATGAGATGTTTGACGAGCAGATACACTACATGACCAAAAGTATGTGGATATGTACATACAGTGGGGAGAACAAGTATTTGATACACTGCCGATTTTGCAGGTTTTCCTACTTACAAAGCATGTAGAGGTCTGTAATTTTTTATCATAGGTACACTTCAACTGTGAGAGACGGAATCTAAAACAAAAATCCAGAAAATCACATTGTATGATTTTTAAGTAATTAATTTGTATTTTATTGCATGACATAAGTATTTGATCACCTACCAACCAGTAAGAATTCCGGCTCTCACAGACCTGTTAGTTTTTCTTTAAGAAGCCCTCCTGTTCTCCACTCATTACCATTATTAACTGCACCTGTTTGAACTCGCTACCTGTATAAAAGACACCTGTCCACACACTCAATCAAACAGACTCCAACCTCTCCACAATGGCCAAGACCAGAGAGCTGTGTAAGGCCATCAGGGATAAAATTGTAGACCTGCACAAGGCTGGGATGGGCTACAGGACAATAGGCAAGCAGCTTGGTGAGAAGGCAACAACTGTTGGCGCAATTATTAGAAAATGGAAGAAGTTCAAGATGACGGTCAATCACCCTCGGTCTGGGGCTCCATGCAAGATCTCACCTCGTGGGGTATCAATGATCATGAGGAAGGTGAGGGATCAGCCCAGAACTACACGGCAGGATCTGGTCAATGACCTGAAGAGAGCTGGGACCACAGTCTCAAAGAAAACCATTAGTAACACACTACGCCGTCATGGATTAAAATCCTGCAGCGCACGCAAGGTCCCCCTGCTCAAGCCAGCGCATGTCCAGGCCCGTCTGAAGTTTGCCAATGACCATCTGGATGATCCAGAGGAGGAATGGGAGAAGGTCATGTGGTCTGATGAGACAAAAATAGAGCTTTTTGGTCTAAACTCCACTCGCCGTGTTTGGAGGAAGAAGAAGGATGAGTATAACCCCAAGAACACCATCCCAACCATGAAGCATGGAGGTGGAAACATCATTCTTTGGGATGCTTTTCTGCAAAGGGGACAGGACGACTGCACCGTATTGAGGGTAGGATGGATGGGGCCATGTATCGCGAGATCTTGGCCAACAACCTCCTTCCCTCAGTAAGAGCATTGAAGATGGGTCATGGCTGGGTCTTCCAGCATGACAACAACCCGAAACACACAGCCAGGGCAACTAAGGAGTGGCTCCGTAAGAAGCATCTCAAGGTCCTGGAGTGGCCTAGCCAGTCTCCAGACCTGAACCCAATAGAAAATCTTTGGAGGGAGCTGAAAGTCCGTATTGCCCAGCGACAGCCCCGAAACCTGAAGGATCTGGAGAAGGTCTGTATGGAGGAGTGGGCCAAAATCCCTGCTGCATGTGTGTGCAAACCTGGTCAAGACCTACAGGAAACGTATGATCTCTGTAATTGCAAACAAAGGTTTCTGTACCAAATATTAAGTTCTGCTTTTCTGATGTATCAAATACTTATGTCATGCAATAAAATGCAAATTAATTTCTTAAAAATCATACAATGTGATTTTCTAGATTTTTGTTTTAGATTCCGTCTCTCACAGTTGAAGTGTACCTATGATAAAAATTACAGACCTCTACATGCTTTGTAAGTAGGAAAACCTGCAAAATCGGCAGTGTATCAAATACTTGTTCTCCCCACTGTATAGGTAGGGATAAAGTGACTAGGCAACAGGGTAGATAATTAAGCAATAAGGCCAGAGGAGGTGTGGTATATGACCAATATACCACGGTTAAGGGCTGTTCTTATGCAGGACGCAACGTGGAGTGCCTTGATACAGCCCTTTGCCGTGGTATATTGGCCATATATCACAAACCTCTGAGGTGCCTTCAATGGCTATAGTTCATTATTACATGTTCTATGTTTGAGCTGCTTTTGAAAGCAAAAGTCGAATTGAAAACATTATTGGCTTTGTTGAATTCGATTTTCATAATAGCAAACTAGGACTGATGGTTTGGTTAGCTAAACTTTGGTTACTAAGGCAACTAGCTACTGTACTATCTACTCTAGTAAACTTGCTAGCTACTTCAGTGGATGTTGAACACATTTCTACCTGTAAATGAACACATTTCTAGCGGCAAATGTGTTAAATTATAGCCATGGTATAACGGATAATCAACAAGGGGCTATGCGTTCAATGGAAAATAATGAACGACGTGGAATGTGTGTTCCACAACGCGCTAGTGGAATGGAACTTACCTTCCGCGGAGGTGCATTATTTTCTAGAGAACGCAAGTTCCACTCCGCTAGCGCTTCATGGAACACACATTCCACGTCGTTCATTATTTTCCATTGAAAGCATAGCCCCTCGTTGATTATCCTTTACGTAGCAATCGCGTATGTGATGAGTCAAAAGAGTGCAAAAAGGGTCAATGCAGATAACCAATAGCTACCCGGACTAACTATTTACCTGTCTTATGGCTTGGGAGTAGAGGCTGGGATGTTCAGGGTCATGTTGGTTCCAGACTTGGTGCATAGGTACCGCTTGTCGTGCGGTAGCAGAGTGAACAGTCTATGACTTGGGCGGCTGGAGTCTTTGACAATTTTAGGGCCTTCCTCTGACACCGCCTGGAATAGAGGTCCTGGATGCCAGGGAGCTCGGCCCCAGTGATGTACTGGGCCGTACGCAGTACCCTCTGTAGCACCTTGCAGTCGGATGCCAAGCAGTTGCCATACCAAGCGGTCACACTACCAACCACCAGTCTGTTGTGTCATAACCTCCTGTTCTCGCGCTCTCCCCCTCTCAGGTAGTATTGGAGCTCTGTGGTGGGATCCTGTTCAGAGGCTTTTGTTCTCAGGGGCATCTGACCACAGTGTCATCATGTGGGACATCGGGGGCCGCAAGGGACGCACACTACTGCTCCAGGGACACCAGTAAGAGGGAGGGAGTGTATGTGTGTGTGTCATATGCTTGTCAGTAGCAAGGCTCTGTAGGTCAGTACCAGCTATCACAGGGAGCTGTTCACTACGGAATGTTTTACCATCTGTGAGCTCCTCAGATGGCGTAGCTATCAGTCAGTGGAGTTCCTCTGAAGAACTATCATTATGTTACTATATTAAACAAGTCAGCTTTATGTCTGGGATTCTTTGGAAGATCACTTTGAATATTTTCTACATTATTCCTTCTCTCCTTTTTTCTCACCCCTCTCTCTCTTTTCCTCTCTCTCTCTCCTCCCCGTCTCCAGTGAACGAGTGCAGGCGGTGCGCTACCTGCAGCTGACCAGACAGCTGGTGTCCTGTTCTGCAGATGGAGGCATCACAGTGTGGAACATGGACACTCCCAGAGAAGAGGTAGGTATATCAGTAGCCAGGAATACATCTCAATGCCTCTGTTCATCTCCTCCTCTCCTTCTGGTCCAAAAACATGCTGTAGTTTGCCCACCTCTGACTTAGAGGCTGCTGAACTCCCAGTTGGTAGAGCATGGCTCTTGCAACGCCAGGGTTGTGGGTCCGATTCCCACGGGGGGCCAGTATGAAAAATGTATGCACTCACTAAAACTGTAAGTCGCTCTGGATAAGAGCGTCTGCTAAATGACTAAAATGTAAATGTAAAAATGTTACGGAGCATCACCAACTCCCTACTGCCCTCTGGTGTTGAAGGTTCAACACTGCTACAAAGTAGCATCTCTCTCGCTCTCTCTCTCTCTCTCTCTGTAACTCTCTCTGTAACTCTCTCTCTGTAACTCTCTCTCTGTAACTCTCTCTCTGTAACTCTCTCTCTGTTCCTGCTTGACTCTCTACAGGCTCCTCAATGGTTGGACAGTGACTCGTGTCAGAAGTGTGAGCAGCCTTTCTTCTGGAACGTCAAACAGATGTGGGACTCAAAGACCATTGGGCTTCGGCAGGTGAGAGGGCAGGCAGCCTCTGGTATAGTCCAGAGCCTTGTATAGAGACTATAATACATAGCCATTACTGTTGTAAGAATTGCCTTGTAACTGTATAATATTAATGGTAGAAATACAGGAACTAGGAGTGATCAGTCCATATTCTTTTACCCTTGGCTGATGCTGATGTGAGACTCTAAAACCATTGGGCTTCGGTGGGTGAGAGGGCAGGCGTAGCCATTATTGTAATACAAATATCCTTGTGACTGTATAGTAGTGGTAGAAATATACATACAGGCAGATAGAAATACAGGAACTAGGAGTGATCAGTCTTTATTATTTGACTCTTGGCTAACCCTCATGTGTTTCCTGGTTCAGCACCACTGCAGGAAGTGTGGCAAGGCGGTGTGTGGGAAGTGTAGTTCCAAGCGCACTACATACCCTGTGATGGGCTTTGAGTTCCAGGTGCGAGTGTGTGACACCTGCTACGACACCATCAAGGACGAGGAGTGAGTAATAGAGCATAATAGAGTAATAAAAACATCCCAAAACAATCTTACTAAGATGAGTGTCTGCTAAATGACTCAAATGTAATGTTAATAATATAATACTGTAATGGAGTATAATAAAAATGTGTGACTCAGATTTACTTTTGTCTTCTTCATCCCACCTCCTCATTCCTTGTCTCGTCTTCCAGTCGTACTGCGTTAGCAACGTTCCATGAGGGGAAGCACAACATAGCCTTTATGGACATGGACCCTTCCAGAGGCCTGATGGTGACCTGTGGCAGCGACCGTGTCATCAAGGTCAGACATACTATCAGCCCTGATCACTCACTGGTGGTCAGATGGACAGTCCCTGATCAATGGGGATTAAACCCAGTACTTTTTTTGTATATGCTTGGAAAGTGGGAATGTTGTAGAACGTCAAAATGTAAACATTAATGGAGACATCTTGCAGTTTTGGAGACAGCATCGCCTTTGCTAGCAAAGAGATTTACAGTGGCTAGTTAACAGTAAGTAAGTGAATTGTTTCACCCCAAAGTTAGCCAAGATTATTAGCTAGCCAGCTAAAATTGTTTAGAGTTAGTTAGCAGTCTCTTCGACACTATTTTGCTAGCTACGTTAGCACTGCCGTGTCTCCAAAAATTACAAGCTGTCGGTTGTTTACATTTTACCATTGTGACGTACATCCATGCATATTCACTTTCTGTGCGTATTAATGTCATCTTTGCATATTCATCTGTCTGTTTTTCATCTGACTTTACTAACTCTCTGATTGGCTCTTTCTTTCGACAGATATGGGACATGACGCAAGTGGTTGGCTGTAGCATAGCAACAGGCTTTTCCCCACGTTGATTAACCCCCGCCCTCGATCGGCCCCCAAACTCTGTCCTCTGCTCTACTGACAGGTGTCTCTGTCCTTGGGACCTCTGTTGCCATGGCAACTCCTCTGTCTCCTCGTCCTTCTGGCTCCTCTTCTGTGTCTAGCTGCTTGTGTTCTCTCAACTCCCACTGGACGTTTGGATGAAGATACGTGTGTGTGTGTGTGTGTATTGTGTAAATGGGTGGGTACTAGTGTTCGTAACCTTTCGCTTGATTTGGTGTCAGTTTTGTACGAGAGAAGTTAAGTATCAAATGTGTCTCAGGTCTAACTTCCAGTGTGTACCCGTTCAGCGGAGCGCCAAGCACAATGTTCTAAATGTGTGTGAATGGAAGGAGCAGTGTTGGTGTTTTGTGTTTACTTATGTTAGACTTCTGTCAGGTTTCTTTGACATAGTGGGTCAGCTATAATTCCTCTTGCACTGTAATAGTGGACTGCTAACACTCACCTATTGGCTGCTGACCCAACTTTCTAGATTTTAAATATTGTAATGCTAACCATAACAACACAGCTTTTATATATGCATATGCATAGTGTGTACAGTATGAGATGTAGTGTGCTTATCGCTGTATATCCCTCACTGATCATGAGGTCAGTTTCTCTCTTTCTCGCTAGTCCTACTCTCTCCCCCTCTCTCTTTCTCATTCTCTCTCTTCACTAGTTGGCCTTAAACTCACTTGTTTATCTCAGGAGGAGGAGATGGAAGAGTCATTAGAGGGCATGGCTGTATGTGCCAGGTTGACGGCTCGAGCTGTCACCATGGCAACCCTGGCCGAGCAGTAGCCACAGCTGTTCTCCCCCAGACTGTACAAATATCACTTCTTGTCCTGATAACCAAGACCCCATACTCTGTTGCCTTTGCGATAAGTTAAGATGAATTTGCGTATAATGAAAAACGGTGTAAGGTTTTGAACGAGAGGTTTTTGTTAGGCTTTTGCTCTCTTTAGACAGGCACTTAGGTACTGAAATGGTACTGTATGAAAGTCAATGTAGCACTATAGTTCCCATGCACGCTGATGTTTTACGCTCTTTCATCTCACTTTGGGATTGTGGGTAAAATTAGAAGCTGCTTGCGTTTCCTCCAAGGCCTTAAGAGAGAGGGACGCGCCAAGCCTTCTAGAACCTTCAAAACGCTCACGACTGTTCTCTCACACGTATGCACATGTACACACTCTGCTCTGTAGCATAGCTGCATTTTTCTCTCAACCGTCACCCATGAATACTTAGCATTCAACACTATTGACTTGCTTCTAGTTTCTGTCTGTCAGTCACTCTCCCACTCTGTTTTGCTTCCAGAGCACCATAAGGTTCTCCACTGCACTGAAATGCACTAATTGTGGTTTAGAGAGCAGATGTACTGTGCATTTTAAAACACTTTTTTGTAAGTTCGATTTTTGGGAGATTTGCTTCGTTACGGCTTGAGTTGCGTAGCGTCCTTAAACTGGTAAATATTTGGCTAATTTGTGGTATGTTAGACTAACGCTTGCCTTAAGGTAAAACTGAACATGACGTGGGAGTTCCGATTTTCAAATGTAATCTCATTCCAGTTTTGATCACGTAGTGTATAATATTTATATTTGTAGCAATGTGTTTATGATTGTTTCTGGTTGTTTACGTCATGTACACTTCATGTATAGGATGGTGGTGGTGAGTTCACACAGAGACAGGATGTGGTCACACAGACAGGATGATGTCACAGGATGATGTGGTCACGAGATGTGCTGATGTCACTGAGAAATCTGTCACAGATGTGCTTACCCTGTCATGTCAGAAACATGATGACATCTCTGGGAGACATGTTTATGACATCACAAATATTGTGACATCACAGTGAGGTCACAGAAGCGGCAGGTAGCCTCAGCGGTTAAGAGTGTTAGGCCAGTAACTGAAGGGTCGCTGGTTCGAATCCCCGAGCCGACTAGGTGAAAAATCTGTCGACGTGCCCTTGAGCAAGGCTCTTAACCCTAATTGCTCCTGTAAGTTGCTCTGGATAAGAGCGTCTGCTAAATTACTAAAATGTAAAGTACAGTCATTAGGGATGTGCAGTGTTTTTGGGGACACTTTTGCTACAGTACAATCAAGGCTCAAGTTCAGCTTTTTTTAAATTGTGTTAGATCAAAAGAAATCTCTGGTGCTCTGTAAACATGACCCTAACCTTAACACTATGAGTTATAGAGGATACCTGAGTTATAGAGGATACTTGGGACAGTTAACTGGAGTCCCAGTGATTTCTGCTCCCAACTAGATTAATTCCATTATGAGGAGTAACCAAGCCACTAACATTTAGAAGCTAATATTTGTGATTCCCTCCACATATTGATCCCAGCACAATTGTGATCAAAACTATTCTGTGGGTATGTTGGTTTGTAATGAAGTTTAAGTCAGTTTGATGGGTCGATCCCATGAAGAAGAATTTGTATACTTTTTACATTATTATTTGTTTATTAATTTTTTTATAGTTATTTGTAATCTCTGGTTCTTTTCATCATATGGTGGTCATATATGTAATTTCACTAAACCCCATCCACATATTCACACAGGTATAAAATAGTAAGATCTCAAACTGGAGCCATATCTAGCAGAGGAGGCTAGTGGGAAGATCTATAGGAGGACAGGCTCATGGAATAAATGGAACGGAGTCAAACATTGTTTCCGTATGTTTGATGTTTGATACCGTTCCATTTATACCATTCCGGCCATTACAATGAACCCGTCCTCCTATAGCTCCTCCCACCAGCCTCCTCTGAATTCTACAGTATACATTCTCTATTACTCTGTTAACCTCTTTGTTGTTGTTTGTCATTATATCATGTCATACTGCTCGTAAAATAATAATGTTTTTCTGACGTTGTTATATATCTCTAATTGTATTTTTAAAGAGAAACTCTTGATAATATTGACAGCTCTGGCTTTAGTCTCCCTGGGGCACTCTGTTCTGTCACGATGAGGAAATAAATAAAAGCGTAATAAAGATATAAATTCAGACCTGTTATTAAGTTTATAACTCTTGTGTTGGATGCCTCCCGTCTGCAATACAGTAACACTCAGAAAAGACTTGGAAGCTGGGTTTTATATCAGTGAATATTTTTTTTAATTCAAGGATGAAATCACAAAATACATGACTGCCTCAGTTTATCGCCTCATCAATAAGCATATATATATAGCTTATCACTTCCTCAAACTGTTTAAGTGCCCCTTAAACATCAATAGTATTAAATAAATATACCTTAGCTGTATTGGAAATGTCAGGTAATGCTGTGGTTCCCTCCTGTGCCTCAGGTCTGAATAGGTAAAAGGCCCATCTACCTGCTGATAGTGAGAGGTCTCTTCATGCCTGGGCTCAGTATAACCACACAAAGGGGTATACTACAAAGCAAGATCAATGATTTAGCCAGCTAACTTGCCAAAATATTCTGAAATAACTTAAATTTTTTTAAGATAAGCATGAAATTGGCATGGTATAATTGACTCAACAACCAAAAACACATCTAAGTTTAGGCTTCAATAGTTATTTCTGGTTGTTAATCAAAGTTAGCTGGCTAACTCTGATCCAGCTTTGTAGTATATCCCTCTGGTGTTTGCCCTCCTCCTGATATTGTCATTTTGTTAATGTACACCAATGCATTTAATCAGTTGTGTACACAAGCTTTGTAGACGTTTCATGGATCAACAGAAAACTTCATAAGGTTGTAGTACTGAAGAAGCACTTGGGTAAATTAGTTTGTGAACCCCTTCAAAGCAGAGCAGAGCAAACCAACCAACCATGTGTTAGACTGGGCCCATAGCAACAGGCTGTGATGTGATTTGTGGATGAATAAGAAAGTGACTTTGGTCACATCAGATTCCCATCTGATTGACAGCTTCCATTGAGTCACTGTGTGAAGTGGTAGAAAAACAACATACTGTGTTTGTTGGGTTAAATGTACAAGTAACTGAAAAGTGCTTTCCCTATCAGCAGTAGGTAAAGAACCCTTTTCAGGGAACCCCAAATCAGCATCATCACCATCAAATACTAACTGTAAGTCGCTCTGGATAAGAGCGTCTGCTAAATGACTAAAATGTAAAATGTAAAATCAAACACGGTTCTGTTTTAGCCCTCAGTGCAAGAGTCTTTAGCTTAGAATATTAAGTGTTTTAAGCCATGTAGAGGTTACATATTTAAAAAGTGCTCTAGTTCAATAAATATCTAAATTGTTAAAGTAGTGCAAATCAAATCTAGTATGACGCCTCCTCCTCCCCCCTGACAGGTATGTGTAGACTGTTGTTAGCTATGCTGAACTGGTTCCCAGTATACGGCACTGGTTCCAGTGTGTACTGTAGTACTGGTATGGTCCGTGTGTGTGTGTGTGTGTGTGTGTGTGTGTGTGTGGTAGTGGTCTCAGTGGGGCTGGAAGGTCTTGGCCAGATCCTCCATCACACTCATGAACTTCTGCTGCTCCAACTGGGAACTGTGAGTCCAGGCCAGGGGCAGGTGGGCCGACACCATCCTCCGATCTGACACACACACACACATAAAATAACATCTGTTTTACAACCTGGTTGGTTAAAAGATAAGCATTTACTATTCACATTGTGATTGATCCATCCTATAGCCGTGTCAATGAAGTTAGCTAAAAAATACAGTTGAGTCAAAACAATTCAATGTAGGCCTAGCTGTTGACCCCAGATCCCCTGACAGGTATTGTGTAAACGCAGGCGCAGAGATGAGAGGGGGTGTCTGTGTTAGTGACTCTATTGAAGTGTTTCTTTTCTATGCCGCTGTGCTGGGGAAGGTTACTGAGGTCGCCGCTTTGGAGGGAGAGGGCGTGTGTCCGAGGGGGGTTCCACTGTACTCTCTGGCAGTATCTGGTACCGAGAGCTCCAGCTGCATTGGACCAACGCCAGAAACCCAGCCCAACCAACCCCCACCCCGCTATCCCCAACCTCCCCCGTCCTCTCATGCCCTCAGTCCAACCCACACAGACAAACACTGCATTCAGACAGCACTCATCTTCTTTCTCTCTCTCTCTTCTTCCCCTCTCTCTAAACCCCTCCCATATGCTCCAAATATCCTCTCTTCTACCCCTCTCTCTAAACCCCTCCCATATTCTCCAAATATTCTCTCTCCTCTCTTTCCCTCTCTAAACCCCTCCCATATTCTCCAAATATCCTCTCTCCTCTCTTTCCCTCTCTAAACCCCTCCCATATTCTCCAAATATCCTCTCTCCTCTCTTTCCCTCTCTCTAAACCCCTCCCATATTCTCCAAATATCCTCTCTCCTCTCTTTCCCTCTTTCTAAAGCCGTCCCATAACCCAAATATATGTCTCTCTATTCTTCACTCTCTCCCCTTTCCCTCTCCTTCGGTCTCTCTCTTCTCCAATTCTGACTGACGTCCACTATACCGAGAAGCCTGGCTGTTTTAAAGAGCTCTTGCTTTCTCCAGAAGCACAGTTTGAGAACGGGTTGTGAGGAGAGAGAGTGTGTGTGGATATGACAGTTAACCCATGACACTCCACGCTAGACCTCACTTTGCTGTCTCACTGTAGCTTTCTCTCTCTTCTGGTCATTACCACAAAACACGTATTAAATCGCTCCCTGTAATCGGTAAACAAACAGGGACAATCCCATGCTTCAGACAATGCTTTACTTTTGTTTGGGATACTTAATTTAATCGAGAACTTGTGTGGTAAGTATGTTCCATGTTTCTTACTGCCTACCCTGGAAGAAGCTTCCGCTGGGCTTGGTGGCGGCGGCCTCTGAGATAGCCAACCACACCACGGTGTCAGCCCCCTGCTCCGGGGTCCGCAGACTGTCCTTCATAGACTGGTGGAAGTCAGGCATGGCGTTGGCCACCGCTACAACACCAGAGAGAGACGGGTCAGTAACACAGATATTTTATTTTAATAATCAATTGTTTATCAGAGTGTATTATATTCAAAACTGCATTTAGACTATTAGATTTGTATTAAAACATAATCGGATTTATGTGTTGAAATAGTAAGAACCAAAGCTGTTTGCTGCCTGTGATTGTGTAGCTGTGGTGTATTGGTACAGTACCCGGCGTGTCCACCCAGCCAGGGTGCATCACTGAGAAGTGGACGTTGCTATGGGTCTTGGCCCACTGCTCTGTCATCACCACCTGTTGCCTCTGAAACACACACACACCAGCAGCTGGGACCAGTTCAAACTCAAATCTCAAACGCAACATTTCTGACCAAATACAATTAGCCCTAGACCATGTGACACAAGCACAGACCAGCAGGAGACCACCACATCATGTATTTAATGGAATTGTCTCCAACTCTATATGAATGTCTGACCCATAACAAAATGTGACATCTGCCCCTGCTCCCCTCACCTTGTGCTGTGCGTAGACCATGGTCCCGTCATAGCGACCTATTTCTGTCTGCAGGTTCCCTGTCCTCAGCTTCTGGACCAGCATCCCTCCAGATGAAACTGTGATCTGAGGAGGAGGAGGAGGGAGGGGAGACAGGAAACATTAAAGAATCATAAACGGGACACACACTAAAGTATGTTTTTTTGTAATTTAGTGAAATTACATCTAAGGGAACAACCACCAGTGGTGGTTCCAGTGGGTTGTGGGTTTCAAACTCACCACTCTGGGCTCTGCACTCTTCTCCAGTAAGGGAATCAGGCCCTTGGTCAAGAGATACACACCTAGAGATAGAGAGAGATGTGTGTCTTTCAAGGGGTTTTGAACGGAAGGGGTTTTGAGACTGAAGTATTCACATTCACCTCTCTCATTGACTCACCCATGACGTTACTGGCAAAGCTCTTCTCCATTCCCTCAGTGTTCACATCCCTCTCACTCATGATGCAGCCTGCATTATTTATCTGTCCACATCAATCAATAATCCTACATTATGAATACTGTACACATGTAATAATACATAAAACATGGGAAGAACTCCTTGTACATTATGAGGGGAGAGAGAGTGTGAGAGAATGATGAAAGGCAGGGTGATGACTAGAGGTAGAAGAATATATGTTACAGGGTTATCACTTTGATTCAGACATATGTTCAGCACTCACCAGTACATTCAAGGCTTTGTACTTCCTCTTGAAGGCCTCTGCAAATTCCCAAACCTTCCGTGTCTCCGACAAGTCCAGAATGTGGACATATATTTCCTGAAATTACATGATTATTACACTCTGGTTTATAATATCAAAAAAAAATCCCCCCACACACACACATTTTGAGGGTGAGAGAGGCCCAAACTCACTCACTTTATTTCCTGACTCCTTGACAATGTCAGCCCTGGCCTCCTCTGCTTTGTCCTTGTTCCTACACACCATGTGGACCGTACCACCTGGAAAGGGGATGGGGGATAACAGTAGAGCAAGAGTGGCTGAAGCAGGGGTGTATTCAGTGCGGTGAAATGTGATGATGGTCTTCCCCCGAAGACACACATGCACTCATTAACTCACACTTCACACACACACACACACTCTCTCTCTACTCTACAGACACACACCGTACCTCTCTTGGCGATGGCCATGGCTGTAGCTCTCCCTATGCCACTGTTGGCTCCAGTGATCATGAAGACCCTGCCTGCCATGGACACTTCCAGGTCCTTTTCCACAAAGTGCTTGGCTGCAGAGAGGAACGCACTCCTGCAACACACACAGGTAGACAGACAGCGGTCAGGTGGAGGATATCCATCCACTGCTCCACTCCACAGGGTGGTAGTGGGTGACTGAGGACCTCAGTAACAATACACCCCTTTCGACTTGAAATAATTTATTAAATGATTGATTGAAAACAGATTAGAAGAAAGTTGGTCAGTGCCAGTGCACATAGATGTCCTGGGGTCAGATAGGGTCAGAGCGGGGAGACAGCATCTAAAATGGAACAAATTCAAAACAGTTTAGATATTCAGTCAGCAAGACAAAGGTCTAACAAAGAGAAAGACTATCACATCATCTCTTAGGTCATGTGAGAAGGAGAGAGGAGGCGGTTCTGAGGCCACCGCTGGGGACAGCGACAGCGGCCTGTGCTGCATCAAGGGTTTCAATGGCTGCCATTGTTCCCAATGGGGGATGAAGGGAGCAAGGTTTTAGGCTAAATGCATGCTCTGTTTGGTGGTGTCATGCAGGGTAAACACAAGTGGAGTCCAGGGTCAGAGAGACTGGTTGGTATCTGCAAGAAAACACAACATTGAACAAAGGAAGTGCTGAATAAATGACAAAGGTATCTCTTCAGTTGGATTGGATTGTTGTTTAGAATGAGGAAGGGCAGTGTGTGGTCTGATGCTATTGGTAAGCCATTTATCAACAGTTCCACATGATGGCCTTGACTTGAGCTGGTGGATATCCAAATAAGTTTGCAAGCTTTGTAGTTAGCATTGATGACCCAAATGATTAGTAATTTGATGGCAAAAAGTCAACGGTTCTTTAACAGTTTTGTCCATTTAGTGGTTTTGACACCACACAGCCCTATTTTCCAGATCTTGGATCAGTTTTGCCTATCCTGATGCAATACTTAATCAATGAGGGTAAGAAAACTCAAATGACAGTGGTAATCAATACAGACATGAATACATATGTATTGCACATACAGGTCACTGACTGAGGCACATTCAAAGGTCATACTGTATGCTGCAGCAAAACTACAGGACTAATCAAGACAGGTTTGGAACACTGCTTAACCATTGTTCTCCATCTGTTTAATTTGTTGATGTTTTTTTTTTTACAGGTGAACATCTAGAATCTATCTGAACCACTGTGATGTTCACTGGATGTTCACTGTGATGAATGTAATACTATCATGCCAAAGGATGAACACAAACAGAGAGAGAGAGAGAGAGAGAGAAAATATACATATTGTTCTGGAAATAGGAAATATTTACTTTGAATCATTCCGTTTGATACTTTATTGATTTAGTTTGTAATTTGTGACATTTGTAGCCAGGGGTTTGATTCCATGAAATACCCAAATCAACTATAACAAATGTGTGCGTATGGGCCCAACAGGTAGGAGACCAGTGATCAATTGCCCACTGTTTTCCAGAGTAAATATAAAAGCATCAATGTGATGATGATGATGATGATGACAGAAACGCCATAGCGGAGCAAATCTTACCTGGTGAATTCAGTCATTCCTTTCAGAAACCACGCGGAGTTTCGGTAAAGAGACATCGTTGTATTACCCATGGAATCCTCTCGTCCCGTCGTCCGTTATTGCACTCTCTCCTCCGGTTTTAACTTGGACCAAACCCACGTGTGTGAATTTACATTGGATGACACCTTCGGCCACCCAGCGTCGAGTAGGGAACAACAACTGAAGCACAATCAAACTCAGTGTCAACTGGTGTCAGCTCGACACTGTCCATGATGTCTATAGGCTTGAATGAATTAAATTAAATAGATTTCCTACTGAATCTCCAATAGGCTTTCATGGCAAATTCAGGAGTTGCATGCACAGCATTTCACATGTAAATTAAATTTCAACAACCTCATATTTCAGTGACAGAAGAAAATTAAATCAGGTAATTATTAATAATTCTTCTGGGGGAAATTAGACTATCGTCGGTTTTTATAGGCCTGTAGGCTACAATAGAAAAAGCCAAAAGAACACGCAATATGTCTGTCGCTCGAAATGAAATAACAGACACACATAATTCGGCTTGACAAACAGGATAATATCTATATTTGATCATAAACCAGAGTCTGCTAAATGACGTAAATGTAAATGTAAATGTAGTACAGTACAACAATGCACCTTGCCAAGGAAGCTCCTGTGAAAGGTGTGAACCAATCCCGACCAAGCAAAGCAAAAAACGGGGCGCGGCACATTCTAGAGAAGGTGTGGTTTCGCAATTTAACCCACAGCATTGTGGGAAGGTTGAGATGCCCATCCCTATGTACTGGTTTTACCAAGAATGTAGATAACATATTTTCCCTCAAGTGTCGGCCTTACCCTCACATTGCAGCTTCACGATGGTGAGTAAAATGTCTGCTTTAGGTCCATGTTTTGACATATTTTACAGGGCAAGTAAATTCTCTCTGTCGAACATGCACGTGTCCAAAAGGTGAGTAGGCTACAGTAACTGTAACGGTGTCTGCGCGTAAGGTCTATTAACTTGCACACAGGCTACGCTACAGTACACTGAGTTCCTTTGGCTGGTCGTTGGACATGAGCCTTGTCGTCTCCACCTGTTTGCCCGGAGGCTACAGTAGCCTAAAGAAGCGTTGCTGGCTGGCACCACTGAAACCACCTCTCCCACTTGAACAGTTGTGCCTTCTGTCATGCATAAGAAGCTATTTATCGATGGGTTGTTGCACAATGTCTTGTTTTTATAGTAGAACGTTTTGAAAGTCGTGTGTAAGTTACATTTTTGCTTAAATTGCCCATTTATAAAGCTAACTTCGTGGAGGATTGTGAAATATTGTTTTTGTCTGGCACAACAACCACTTATCAGTTAGAAGTGTTGTTTTGAATTATGGTTTGGATTGCAACATATCTAGGCCTAATGAGTGTGTAATTGTGGGGTGTGTTCAAAGTATCTGAGTGTGTGAGTAAGTAGCCTATATGAATATGGCCATTCATGTATTACATGAGCATACTATGTCTGGGTGTATTTATGTATTTCTTTAATCTGTTGCCTACAATAATACCCATTCTATTTCTATGATTTGGGCCCCATGTGGGTCAACTTCCTGCCCCCTCTCCCCACAGATGCGCTTCCTGCTGCTGTTCAGCCGGCAGGGGAAGCTGCGACTGCAAAAGTGGTTCACTCCGGTGACAGAGAGGGAGAAGAAGAAGGTGATCAGGGAAATGACTCTGATGGTGCTGGCTCGCCCTCCCCGCTCCTGTAACTTCCTCCTCTGGAGGGATCTCAAGATTGTTTACAAGAGGTGACTGAGGAAGTAGAATCTCTGTCTGGGCCGGATCTGTCTGTGGTTTACCTTCAATCTTTCTCTTATCCTTCTCTCTGTCTCTGATTTGCTTTATTTGGCAGATTATTATTTTAATCTGCCAAATAATATTTTTGACTTCTGTCTTTCCTTCTTTTGTCTGTTTTTCTGTTGCCCCCTATTGCTGTCTGTTTCCCCCCTGTCCCTATTGTCTCTGGGCTGGAACAGACTACGGTGCCTGTGTGCTGTAGGGGTGTGGATGGATGGAGGGAGGGAGGGATGGGGGGTAGACTGGAACCATCCTTGGCCCCTTTATTAGTGGTTAATGTTTAACCTCCTAAACCCCTTCCTCCTCACCAATCGTCCTTACATACACACATGGCACACGCTCAAGTTAAATATAAACTGATTGTACAAAACATTAGAGACACCTTCCTAATATTGAGTTGCACCCCCTTTTGCCCTCAGAACAGCCTCAATTCATCAGAGCATGGACTCTACAAGGTGTCGAGCGTTCCACAGGGATGCTGGCCCATGTTGACGCCAATGCTCCCCACAGTACTTGTGTCAAGTTGGCTAGATGTCCTTTGGTTGGTGAACCATTCTTGACACACACGGGAAACTGTTGACCGTGGAAAAACCCTTGTTGACACACACAAACTGGTGCGCCTGCCACCTACTACCATACCCCGTTCAAAGGCACTTAAATATTTTGTCTTGCCCATTCACCCTCTGAATGGCATACATACACAATCCATGTCGGTATTGTCTCCAGGCTTAAAAATCCTTCTTTAACCTGTCTCCTCCCCTTCATTTATTCTACACTGATTGAAGTGGATTTAACAGGTGACATCAATAAGGGATCATAGCTTTCACCCGGATACACCTGGTCAGTCTGTCATGGAAAGAGTTCCTAATGTTTTGTACACTGTGCACATGTTAAACACATAACAGACGAGCAGATTGTTCTACCCTTACAGTCACTAATGGTTTAACCTAAAGCATTAACCTCTGGTAAAGTATGAAAATGTATGCACTCACTAACTGTAAGTCGCTCTGGATAAGAGCGTCTGCTAAATGACTAAAATTTAAATGTAAAATGTAAAGTGACTCCCTTGCATATAAACATAACAACTATAACCCTGTTCCTTGACCCCCTGCTCCCTTGCAGGTATGCCAGCCTCTACTTCTGCTGTGGTCTGGAGGACCAGGACAATGAACTGTTGACCCTGGAGGTGCTGCAACGATATGTCGAGCTGCTGGACAAATACTTTGGCAACGTAAGCATAATGTACAGGCAATGTAAGGGATATTCATTGGCAGGTTAAGGTCTCTCTGGGGGAAAGGTTCAATAAAACAAGGGGAAAGTAGAGGTTAAATTGGTGAATAGAAACTAAATGTTAAGGTCTGTGATTTTACACTATTGTCAACATTGTACAATCTAAATGGTGTTTTACCGCTCAGTGGTGTGTTGTTGTGATTCCCTGTCTGCTCTGTGTTGCCATGTCTGCTCTGCTGCAGGTGTGTGGGTTGGATATCATCTTTGACAAGGCCTACTTCATCCTGTTTCTATATATGTGTTTGTGTTTGTACTTGTTTTACTATACTTGTGAGTACCAGAAGTCCTCACAAGAATAGTAACCCAACTAAAATTCGGAGAAGTGAGGACACTTGTAAAAAGGCTTTTTTAGGCCTCCTAGGGGTTAGGGTTAAGGTTAGAATTAGAGTTCAAATTAGGGTTGGGATTAGGGGTTAAGGTTAGGTTTAGTGTTAGGGAAAATAGGATTTTGAATGGGAATCAATTGTTGGCCCTCACAAAGTCCTTACAAGCAGGGGTGCAACTTTGTTTTTAGAAGTGGGGGGGACATAACCTGGCGAGTGGTCTGGGGGTCCTCCCCCAGAATTGTTTTGCCATCTAAAGCTAATTTCCTGCATTTCTACACAATCTAATATGACCCTTTTTGGGGTCACTTTTATTGTAAATAAGAATAGAATATGTTTCTAAACCCTTCTACATGAATGTGGATTCTACCGTGATTATGGATAATCCTGAAGGAATCGTGAATAATGATGAGTGAGAAAGTTATAGACTCTCAAATATCATACCCCCCAGACGTGCTAACCTCTCACCATTACAATAACGGGAGGTTAGCATTTTTTTGGGGTTATGATATTTGTGCGTCTAACTTTCTCACTCATCATTATTCACGATTCATTAAGGATTATCCGTAATCATGGTAGCGTCCACATTAATGTAGAAGTGTTTAGAAACATTTTATATTCTTATTTACAAGGAAAGTGACTCCAAAATGACACAATACATTATTTACCATTCATTTCTTTTGGGCACAAAATAATATGAAACACAACCAAAACAAACAGCAAATGCATCCAACAAATTTGTAGCGTTACAAGCTTGATGTAGTCAGTGTGCTATGAACGTGGGACCAAATACTTATATTTTTACTACTTTAATACACATACAAGTGAATTTGTCCCAATACTTTTGCTCCCCTGAAATGGGGAGGGGGGGGGGACTATGTACAAAAAGTGCTGTAATTTCTAAACGGTTCCCCCGATATTGATGATAGTACCATCAAATGAAAGCTGAATAGTCGTTGTTTGATTTAGAGCCAAAAGGAGGAAAAATGCTTCTGTCCCAATAATTATGGAGGGCACTGTAATTCATATCATAGTAGTACTATAGAGCTCTTTTTACTTGCACACAATATAGCTGGGTCGCCCCGTCCTGTCCCTAGGGGTCCACTGCCCTGCAGCGCCCCAATCCAACACACTCCACTCAGCTTTAGGATCTTAGTGAAACATTCATTATTGGTTTCAGATGTGTTAGGCCAAGGCCAGAGTGACAACCATCAGTACGGCAGACCCCCAGGGCCAGGACTGAGCAGCCCAGCAGCTAGGGATTTCCTAAATACAGTGAGGGAAAAAAGTATTTGATCCCCTGCTGATTTTGTACGTTTGCCCACTGACAAAGAAATGATCAGTCTATAATTTTAATGGTAGGTTTATTTGAACAGTGAGAGACAGAATAACAACAAAAAAATCCAGAAAAACGCATGTCAAAAATGTTATCAATTGATTTGCATTTTAATGAGGGAAATAAGTATTTGACCCCTCTGCAAAACATGACTTAGTACTTGGTGGCAAAACCTTTGTTGGCAATCACAGAGGTCAGACGTTTCTTGTAGTTGGCCACCAGGTTTGCACACATCTCAGGAGGGATTTGTTCCACTCCTCTTTGCAGATCTTCTCCAAGTCATTAGGGTTTCGAGCCTGACGTTTGGCAACTCGAACCTTCAGCTCCCTCCACAGATTTTCTATGGGATTAAGGTCTGGAGACTGGCTAGGCCACTCCAGGACCTTAATGTGCTGCTTCTTGAGCCACTCCTTTGTTGCCTTGGCCATGTGTTTTGGGTCATTGTCATGCTGGAATACCCATTTTCAATGCCCTGGCTGAGGGAAGGAGGTTTTCACCCAAGATTTGACGGTACATGGCCCCGTCCATCGTCCCTTTGATGCGATACATTTGTCCTGTCCGCTTAGCAGAAAAACATCCCCAAACATAATGTTTCCACCTCAGTGTTTGACGGTGGGGATGGTGTTCTTGGGGTCATAGGCAGCATTCCTCCTCCAAACACGGCGAGTTGAGTTGATGCCAAAGAGCTCGATTTTGGTCTCATCTGACCACAACACTTTCACCCAGTTCTCCTCGGAATCATTCAGATGTTCATTGGCAAACTTCAGACGGCCCTGTATATGTGCTTTCTTGAGCAGGGGGACCTTGCGGGCGCTGCAGGATTTCAGTCCTTCACGGCGTAGTGTGTTACCAATTGTTTTCTTGGTGACTATGGTCCCAGCTGCCAAGAGATCATTGACAAGATCCTCCCGTGTAGTTCTGGGCTGATTCCTCACCGTTCTCATGATCATTGCAACTTCACGAGGTGAGATCTTTCATGGAGCCCCAGGCCGAGGGAGATTGACAGGTCTTTTGTGTTTCTTCCATTTGCGAATAATCGCATCAACTGTTGTCACCTTCTCACCAAGCTGCTTGGCGATGGTCTTGTAGCCCATTCCAGCCTTGTGTAGGTCTACAATCTTGTCCCTTACATCCTTGGAGAGCTCTTTGTTCTTGGCCATGGTGGAGAGTTTGGAATCTGATTGATTGCTTCTGTGGACAGGTGTCTTTTATACAGGTAACAAACGGAGATTAGGAGCTCTCCTTTTAAGAGTGTGCTCCTAATCTCAGCTCGTTACCTGTATAAAAGACACCTGGGAGCCCGAAATCTTTCTGATTGAGACGGGGTCAAATACTTATTTCCCTCATTAAAATGCAAATCAATTTATAACATTTTTGACATGCGTTTTTCTGGATTTTGTTGTTATTCTGTCTCTCACTGTTCAAATAAACCTACCATTTAAAATTATAGACTGATCATTTCTTTGTCATTGGGCAAACGTACAAAATCAGCAGGGGATCAAATACTTTTTTCCCTCACTGTAGGTATCTCCCCTGACGTGGGCATGTTTTCAATAAAGACTCCTTTTGTCGTACAGGATTCCATATAAGGCAACCAGACCTTATGAAAGTTGCACAGTATACCCTGAATCTTGTAATAAATCAAATATAGTGATACATAACTTGACATTTCTGCCATCCATTGTGACCTTGTGGGAGGATAACCATCCAAAAAATGCCAATGCATTTATTATCTGCTATAAATGCTAGGTTACACAGTTTCTTCTGATAAGTCTCCAGTATCAACATTTCCAAGCAAACAGGGAGAAGGGAGACTCTGTAGATATGCTGAGATAAAATAACACTCTCTGCCAGAATTCAGCCAGCCTTAACAAGACCATAACATATGCAAATATGTCCCCTTTTGTGCTTTACACCTCCAGCAGAATAATACCATTTCTGAGTGCATGATATTCAGTTTCACTGGCATATAGTACATTCTATAGATGGTTTTAAACTGCAGTAATTTATGTCTGAGATTATATGAGCATGACTGGGCATTCAAATGTATCTGTATCCATTCATCATCAGTCTCCCAGGTCTTCCTCACATTTTTGTTTTGTGTCATCGGGAAAAGCCTCTATCAACCCTCGATGCAGTTTGGAAATCAACTTTAGAGGTTTATCAGACTGCCTTTAAAATTGTCATGCCTCATCTGATCAAGATGGAACTTTGTATCCATTCACTGATTTGTTATAATATACTGCAAAATTCACCTGAGCTCCGTAGACTGGTCTTCCCTGGCTCTCTGGCCCTGTCACCATCTGATCCTTCTAAGACATGATGAGCATAGTGTTGTGTACTGACTGTGCACCATGACAGTGAAGCCTGTAGAGCTGTTTATACCATGTCAGTGTGAAAAGTAGGGAATTAGCTAGGGAAACTGACAGATCAATAATGTTACATTGCTATACTGACTGTGATCGGGGCAAAAATACTTTTGGCTAGCTGTAATGGTACAACAACTGGCGAAAACAAGCCAAGTTAATTTACTTCTGTTGAAACGGGACAAAACAAAGGCTACAAAAAATGTCCTTACACACAGCAGCTGTTAGATACTGCTACCTGACAGTTGGCTATAGGCTAGCGCTGAATTGGCTGTGGTAGCTACGACAGAAATTCAGTTGAGAGGGGATGAGACATTAGCTAACGGTACATGTCAGTTACACTACTAGCTCAGCACTGGGAATAAAAACGTTATTTTTGTTAAGTCAAACAGCAGTTACTTTGCCAGCTACAAAACGCACAACACACACAGACAACAGCTGCCTCTGTTCACATGCTCTGTGGCAGGGCTGCCAGTTCTAGCAAAGATTTTAGAACAATGACCACTCAACCCGCCCAAAAGGCCTGAAAACTAGCCCAATGGTTTTTTTCCACAGCAAGAGAGGATTTATACAATAAACCCTTTTTCCATAATGTTATCGAGCCAATTAAGAAGGAATATTGACGTAACGGCTTTAGAAAAATGTGGTTTTCATCAAAATAATAATTCTTGCAAACTATGACATGACGTAATAAACCAACTTGAATATGTCGCAAGAGAATATCATTTGCCCTTATTAAACTCGGCAGATCATTTTCTATCAATGGATGTCGATTTAACTCATTTGATTGCTATGATAAGTAATAAGGCACGAGGGGGTATGGTACAGTGCATTCGGAAAGTATTCAGACCCCTGGACTATTTCCACATTTATTTACGTTACAGCCTTATTCTGAAATGGATTCAAGTGTTTTTTTCCCCCTCATCAATCTACACACAATACCCCATAATGACAAAGCAAAAACAGATTCTTAGAAATTTTTGCAAATTTATAAAAAATAAACAAATATTTAATTTCATACAGACAGCCAGGGACACACTCGCAGACATCATTTACAAACTAAGCATTTGTGTTTTGTGAGTCCGCCAGATCAGAGGCAGTAGGGATGACCAGGGATGTTCTCTTGATAAGTGTGAGAATTGTCCTGCTAAGCATTCAACATTATTTTCTTTAGGAATGTAGTGAAGTAAAAATTGTCAAAAATATGAATAGTAAAGTACAGATACCACACAAACTACTTAAGTAATACTTTAAAGTACTTAATTGAGGGAGTTCCATAACTTCCATTTCAAATGTACACCCGCGCAGCCCCCGAGACCCAAGAACTGAGCATGCGTAAAACATTTATTTTTTGTACTTCGCTTGATACCGTTTTCCATAAGTGAAGCCGACATTAGAATGGAGTTTAAACCACCTCCGAGCAAATTATCTAATGAGCTCTAGTGCGCCCAAAGTCGTTTTCCAGTGCTTCGTTGCTGTTATTTCTTGATGCCATGTTTTATGGGAAAAGGGTTGAAAAAAAACAGGTGTCTCCATAATGACAAGTTAAAAAGTTGTCACGACATGCGCACCTGCTGCTCTGTCTCTTCTCACTCAAGTGACTCACCCAATAGTGGACTAAGCTGCCTGCTGCTCTGTCTCCTATCACTCAAGTGACTCACCCAATAGTGGACTAAGCTGCCTGCTGCTCTGTCTCCTATCACTCAAGTGACTCACCCAATAGTGGACTAAGCTGCCTGCTGCTCTGTCTCCTATCGCTCAAGTGACTCACCCAATAGTGGACTAAGCTGCCTGCTGCTCTGTCTCCTATAGTTCAAGTGACTCAGCCAATAGTGGACTAAGCTGCCTGCTGCTCTGTCTCCTATCGCTCAAGTGACTCAGCCAATAGTGGACTAAGCTGCCTGCTGCTCTGTCTCCTATCGCTCAAGTGACTCAGCCAATAGTGGACTAAGCTGCATGCTGTAGTGCTCTCTCCACACCACTCACTCAGCAACAGCCTGCCTCACTGCCTGATAGTCAGCAGCATCAGGTCACAGTGAAATATAAAACAAATATTTTTAGAGAAATGCTATGGCGGTGCAACTTAGAAGTTGCCCAAAAACCTGCAACCCGTGACCAATACATTTTCACCCGCGACATCGTTTTCAAAGTAGTCCAATTTGGCAGGAAAACCACAGACCTGGCAACCCTGCTCTGCAGTGTCCATGCAGTCCTAAATCCAGCCAGCTGAAACCACCAAACAGCCTACCCAATCGTGGCGTCCGCAGGGTCCTAAAGCACATCGATGCCTCTTTTTGTATCACAATACACTGCTAAAACTGGGGGGGGGGCAAAAATGCAATTACAGAATGTGGGGGGAACATGTACCCAGTGAAAGTTGTGCCCCTGCTCAGAAATATAGTAACACATAGTTGTGTGTGTGGTTATTGGGGAATTACATGAAAAGTGGAGGCTTGTGCTGAAAAGAAAATGATGTGGTTGGTCCATCAGCCAAATACATCAACAGATGCATACAGTCACACTGAGACACCACCCTAATCTATTGTTACACTTTCAGATGGCTTCTATTTTGGCATTGTATCAGGAATCAGGATCCATAGTAAACAAATAATACTACCATACTAATCTATTGGAGTGCCGACTCCCGACGGAAATGTATGAATGAAAGCGACGTACACGTAGTGAAGTGCGCCAGACAGGACTTGACAGGCAACCAAAATAAAAGACCACTGGCTGACGATAGCGCCGTCATACGCACCTCCCATAGCGCACGGTCTCTCTGCAGTCCCCTATAACCCTGCCTCATTCTTTGGCCGATCTTGGGAGTTAGTGAGTCATCGATGGACTTTAACTGTGTGCATGTGTGCTGCGGGTGTGTGAGCTGGACATCATCTTTAACTTTGAGAAGGCCTATTTCATCCAGTGTGTGTGTGTGTGTGTGTGTGTGTGTGTGTGTGTGTGTGTGCGGCAGGTGTGTGAGCTGGACATCATCTTTAACTTTGAGAAGGCCTATTTCATCCTGGATGAGTTCCTGGTGGGAGGAGAGATCCTGGAGACCTCCAAGACAGCTGTGGGCACCGCTATGGAGGAGGCAGAGACACTACAGGAGGTGACACACACACACACACAGTTACTTAAGTGTGACACTTGCCAAAATACAGTGAGGGAAAAAAGTATTTGATCCCCTGCTGATTTTGTACGTTTGCCCACTGACAAAGAAATGATCAGTCTATAATTTTAATGGTAGGTTTATTTGAACAGTGAGAGACAGAATAACAACAACAAATTCCAGAAAAACGCATGTCAAAAATTTTATAAATTGATTTGCATTTTAATGAGGGAAATAAGTATTTGACCCCCTCTCAATCAGAAAGATTTCTGGCTCCCAGGTGTCTTTTATACAGGTAAGGAGCTGAGATTAGTAGCACACTCTTAAAAGGAGAGCTCCTAATCTCCGTTTGTTACCTGTATAAAAGACACCTGTCCACAGAAGCAATCAATCAATCAGATTCCAAACTCTCCACCATGGCCAAGACCAAAGAGCTCTCCAAGGATGTCAGGGACAAGACTGTAGACCTACACAAGGCTGGAATGGGCTACAAGACTATCGCCAAGTAGCTTGGTGAAAAGGTGACAACAGTTGGTGCGGTTATTCGCAAATGGAAGAAACACAAAAGAACTGTCAATCTCTCACTGCCTGGGGCTCCATGCAAGATCTCACCTCGTGGAGTTGCAATGGTCATGAGAACGGTGAGGAATCAGCCCAGAACTACACGTGAGGATGTTGTCAATGATCTCAAGGCAGCTGGGACCATAGTCACCAAGAAAACAATTGGTAACACACTATGCCGTGAAGGACTGAAATCCTGCAGCGCCCGCAAGGTCCCCCTGCTCAAGAAAGCACATATACAGGGCCTTCTGAAGTTTGCCAATGAACATCTGAATGATTCAGAGGAGAACTGGGTGAAAGTGTTGTGGTCAGATGAGACCAAAATCGAGCTCTTTGGCATCAACTCAACTCGCCGTGTTTGGAGGAGGAGGAATGCTGCCTATGACCCCAAGAACACCATCCCCACCGTCAAACATGGAGGTAGAAACATTATGTTTGGGGGTGTTTTTCTGCTAAGGGGACAGGACAACTTCACCGCATCAAAGGGACGATGGACGGGGCCATGTACCGTCAAATCTTGGGTGAGAACCTCCTTCCCTCAGCCAGGGCATTGAAAATGGGTTGTGAATGGGTATTCCAGCATGACAATGACCCAAAACACACGGCTAAGGCAACAAAGGAGTGGCTCAAGAAGAAGCACATTAAGGTCCTGGAGTGGCCTAGCCAGTCTCCAGACCTTAATCCCATAGAAAATCTGTGGAGGGAGATGAAAGGTTCGAGTTGCCAAACGTCAGCCTCGAAACCTTAATGACTTGGAGAAGATCTGCAAATAGGAGTGGAACAAAATCCCTCCTGAGACGTGTGCAAACCTGGTGGCCAACTACAAGAAACGTCTGACCTCTGTGATTGCCAACAAGGGTTTTGCCACCAAGTACTAAGTCATGTTTTGCAGAGGGGTCAAATACTTATTTCCCTCATTAAAATGCAAAAATCAATTGATAACATTTTTGACATGCGTTTTTCTGGATTTTTTTGTTGTTATTCTGTCTCTCACTGTTCAAATAAACCTACCATTAAAATTATAGACGGATCATTTCTTTGTCAGTGGGCAAACGTACAAAATCAGCAGGGGATCAAATACTTTTTTCCCTCACTGTATGTAAATATGTTTCTTCTGTTCTCTCAACAGACAATTGAGGAGCATATGAGTAAGCCGACCTACTGAACCAATAACAGGGACGTGAGTCGAATCTTAAGACTGAAGAATCCTTTTCTCAATTGTGCCATAAGTGCCACAACATTTCAAAAAAAGGTTTATTAAACTGTAATACATAGTTTGTTGTTTTTATTTAAGCACTTTCTATTATTATCATGTTTTATGTACTTTTTCTCCCCAATTGGTAGTTACAGTCTTGTCCCATCGCTGCAACTCCCGTACGGACTCGGTCTAGAGCCATGCGTCCTCCGAAACATGACCCTGCCAAGCCGCGCTGCTTCTTGACACACTGCACGCTTAACCTGGGAAGCCAGCCGCACCAATGTGTCGGGAGAAAACACCATACAACTGGCGACCGTGTCAGCGTGCAGTGTGTCAAGAAGCAATGCGGCTTGGCAGGGTTGTGTTTCGGAGGACGCATGGCTCTCGATCGAGTCCATGGTCTGTAGTGACGCCTCAAGCACATAAATGTTATTACAGTTGAATTTGGAAGTTTACATACACTTAGGTTGGAGTCATTAAAACTTGTTTTTCAACCACTCCACAAATTTCTTGTTAACAAACTATAGTTTTTGCAAGTCGGTTAGGACATCTACTTTGTGCATGACACAAGTAATTTTTCCAACAGCTGTTTACAGACAGATTATTTCACTTATAATAAACTGTATCACAATTCTAGTGGGTCAGAAGTTTATATACACTAAGTTGACTGTGCCTTTCAACAGCTTGGAAAATTCCAGAAAATGATGTCATGGCTTTAGAAGCTTCTGGTGCGCTAATTGACATCATTTTAATCAATTGGAGGTGTACCTGTGGATGTATTTCAAGGCCTACCTTCAAACTCAGTGTCTCTTTGCTTGACATCATGGGAAAATCAAAAGAAATCAGCCAAGACCTCAAAAAAATATTGTAGACCTCCACAAGTCTGGTTCATCCTTGGGAGCAATTTCCAAATGCCTGAAGGTACCACGTTCATCTGTACAAACAATAGTATGCAAGTATAAACACCATGGGACCACGCGGCCGTCATACCGCTCAGGAAGGAGACGCGTTCTGTCTCCTAGAGATGAACGTACTTTGGTGCGAAAAGTGCAAATCAATCCCAGAACAACAGCAAAGGACCTTGTGAAGATGCTGGAGGAAACAGGTACAAAAGTATCTATATCCACAGTAAAATGAGTCCTATATCGACATAACCTGAAAGGCCGCTCAGTAAGGAAGAAGGCACTGCTCCAAAACCGCCATTAAAAAGCCAGACTATGGTTTGCAACTGCATATGGGGACAAAGATCGTACTTTTTGGAGAAATGTCCTCTGGTCTGATGAAACAAAAATGGAACTGTTTGGCCATAATGACCATCGTTATGTTTGGACAAAAAAGGGGGTTGCTTGCAAGCCGAAGAACACCATCCCAACCGTGAAGCACGGGGGTGGCAGCATCATGCTGTTGGGGTGCTTTGCTGCAGGAGAGACTTGTGCACTTCACAAAATAGATGACATCATGAGGAAGGAAAATTATGTGGATATATTGAAGCAACATCTCAAGACATCAGTCAGGAAGTTAAAAATTGGTCGCAAATGGGTCTTCCAAATGGACAATGACCCCACGCATGCTTCCAAAGTTGTGGCAAAATGGCTTAAGGACAACAAAGTCAAGGTATTTGAGTGGCCAATCACAAAGCCCTGACCTCAATCCTATAGAACATTTGTGGTCAGAACTGAAAAAGCGTGTGCGAGCAAGGAGGACTACAAACCTGACTCAGTTACACCAGCTCTGTCAGGAGGAATGGGCCAAAATTCACCCAACTTATTGTTGGAAGTTTGTTGAAGGCTACCTGAAACGTTTGACCCAAGTTAAACAATTTAAAGGCAATGCTACCAAATACTAATTGAGTGTATGTAAACTTCTGACCTCACTGGGAATGTGATGAAAGAAATAAAAGCTGAAATAAATCATTCTCTCTACTATTATTCTGACATTTCACATTCATAAAATAAAGTGGTGTTCCTAACTGGCCTAATACAGGGATTTTTTTTACTAGGATTAAATTTGATGAATTGTGAAAAACTGAGTTTAAATGTATTTGGCTAAGGTGTATGTAAACTTCCGACTTCAACTGTAGTTTAAATTATTTTATAATTACATTATATTTGATAGGATCACATATGTTTTACAATAATTGTAGCCTACTTTGCTTTATCTGATTTTTAAGCAAATATGTTATTTTAGCATGTTGCGGCTGCATTTTCAAAGGTTTGATTTCAGTTGTGAAAAGATTGTAACCACAACTTCTTACCACTCTGAAAGTCACATTTATTATTTTAATTCTATGTTGGCTAACATAGCCACTGCCTACACAAACATGTGATAGTGCCTTGTAATATTTCTCAGTTGGCAAGATGGAGCCAGAGGGTTCTAAGATTGAAGCTAAAGGTTGAGATTTTGGAAAGTGGTGCCTACTCACAGTGCCATTTTAATGTTGTAATGTCTGAATAAATAGTTTTGTTTCTAGAATAGTCTGTCTTTTAAATGTTAGTTAGGGTACATTGTTTCCACCTGTTGAAAATTGATTATCTCTTGGTTTTATTAGTGGAATTGACTAGGACTACCCTGTTTGCCCCAGGCTAAGAAATTAGTCATCCTAGTTCGTTGCGACCGGAGCTGTCCATGGTGCTGAAATCATAGAAATGGAATCTCATTCTGTGTGGCTGAAATGCCCATCTTCATGTTTGCTCATTATTGTAGCTTCAAATTGCCCAAATTGATTGCAATAAAATACTAGCTTATCTGTCAAACAAAGATGTTTGATTGATCGAGAGTTTTTAGATTTTACATCAAGCCGAGGCTACATATCGTTATTGCTGACACATCGAGACATATGGTGTTTTGAATGTGATATTCTGCAGCCTGTTCACCATCTCTGTGCGCTCCAATTAGTAAACACTACACAGTAAGGAAAAAAATAAAGTCCATGCTTTATTAACCTCATACGTCACACGTTACCGAACACATGTACGAAATATAATTTACGAGGAGAAACACAAATGGATGTAAAGAATCGAACACTGATTCGGCTGTATGTGCACTGACATGTACGGCTAGTATAAAGTGGTCTATTGTAACTAGTGTTGTTCTAACTAGCCTATGAAAAAACATTGAATATTATGCCACACATTCAGTTACAACCACGAATAGGCACTCCCTTGTAGCTACATCAGATCAAGTTAATGTATAAATTGGCTTTTAAAGCATGAGCTGTAGTAAATCTACTGAATAGACTAAACTCCATTGCATGTATTTATTTGTCAAAATACTTTATTATCATTCCCCCTCATCAAAACAATATAATATGGATCTACATCCCCACCATCTACAGTCCTTTGACAGTTTTGGCGTAAAGGTCCTTATCTTCGCCCTCTTTGTTCTCTGGGTTCAGATAGCCTAGAATTTTCATCAGCGTGTTGTCATCCAAGCCCTGTGTTTGCGACACATCGCCTGTGTCCTCCTCGGGTTCTGACTGTCTTTTCTGAGGCGGGCTTCTGTCTGAGTCCATTTGGTCAAAGTAGTCCTGCATCGCCTGCTCGAACGTTCCCAGCACAATCTGATCGTCTTGTGAGGGAGGCTGCAAGGCACGCTTGTTTTGGTCTGCCTTGTTTGCTGCCTGCAGAGACTGTGCCAACATCTGGGCAGCCAGATACGTCGCCAGCTTGTCTTCGTCGACAGTGTTGTCGTAGTCGTCCTTTCCTTTCTCTGGGATGTTTGGCTCAGAGAACATGTAGTCTCTCTGCCTTTCAGCTGGTGCGTAAAACCTTGACGGCGGGCTTGTATGCTGTTTCTGCTTCTTGAGCGCTGGTGCTTTCTGATTTGCCACGCTTCCCAGGTCGAGGATTTTTAGAATGTCTTCTGTGTTTATTTCTTTCGGGGCGTTGCTTGTTTGGGTCTCAGGCAGCCGTCTGTTGAAGAATGTCTCTGGAGGGATCTTATTTTTCTTGTGAGAGGAGATCTGAGTTGGTTTGTCCTCTACCCTGGCCAGATCATTGGGTGTCCAAGACTGTGCCTCTGTCCTCAGTGGTGTCCTGTCCTGTTTTGTCATCTCCACACTCTTCAGCATGTCCATCAGGTCTTCTGGTGGGATCTGTAGTTTCTGGGAGATTTGGATGAGTTGGTAAATGGCCTGTGGATCTACCTTGTCGCTGTGCTGAGTTTGAGCTGCCCTCCTCTCTTCCCTCTCCTCCTCCTCTTCTAGCTCTCTCTTCCGCTCCTCCTGCTCTGTTTTCTCAAGCACCTTCAGAAGGTAGTAGTCATCCGGGTCATATTCTCCCGGACCTGGCTGGCTTGATCGCTTGACCTCATCAATCTCCTCATCATCATCATTATCATCATCATCATCCTCCAAGCCTCTGTCGAACTCCTGCCTGTTGTCTCTCTCCTCGTCCTCCGTCTCCACCTGCTCCTCTAGGGGCGTCCAGTCCTCTCCCCCTGTCACATCCTCATAGGCCAGGTTCCTCACCTTGAACGTGTCGTCATCATCATCATCATCATCATCTTCATCATCCTCAGTTTGGCGTTTGTGTCCAGCCTTGGCGTTGGCTATCCTCCCCAGTTCCTCAAACACAGACTGCAGGTTGGCCAGGTTCTGGGGCGTGTACTTCCCCTCCATGTTCTCATTGGTGCGTTTGAAGGGTCTCTCACAGCCCGGGGCTCTGCCTTCTTCCTCCCCCTCACCGTCCTCCTCGTCTTCAAACATCAGCGGGTACTTCCTGTGAGGCCGGCTGGCACGCTGCTGCGACCACGGATACGCTACGCCCTCTCCCACCTGGCTCTCCTCATCCTTCGCCGGTCTCCGCCCTTTGCCCAGAGCGTGGTGGGCTGCACTGGGCCTCACAGGGGCTGGCTTGGGGCCCTTCTTGGTCTGCTGGAGGGTACTCAGCACCGCCTGCAGCCACTCCTGGGTCTTGTTCTCCTTGTTGACCTCCCCTTCCTCATCCTCCTCATCTTGGTCCTGGCCTATCTTACTCTGACTGGTCTGGGCAGCAGAGGCTAGCCTCAGCATGGAGAGGAGTTTCTCTGAGTCTGTGTCCATGTTGGTGGTGTCGTAGTCTGGGGTGAGGGAAGCCTGGTCCTGGGGGGCTGATGCCCCTGCCCCGGTCCACTGGCGGAGGCTCTCAATGTACTCCAGGGCCTTGAGCATGTCTGCGTTGGGGGGGAGGTAGAGGGTGTCTCCTCGCTGGGGGTCCAGCTCACTGCCCCTCAGTCTGTGTTCTCTGAGAGAGGCCCCCTGGACACTGCCGTAGCCCAGGAGGAAGAGGGGGAGCAGGGAGGGAAGGAAGGCCATCCCTGCCAAGGAGAGTTTGGGGAGTGACAGCATGGTTTCTTCAGCCTGGAGACAGACACAACAGGGAGAGAAATGTCAGCGCTGACCTTTTAATGCTAATGCCTTTTTTAGTGTAAGAGCTGTTTGAAAAGACTGTCTGAAATTTCAGCCTGTTTTGGTGGGATGGAGATTTGGCCTACCTGGCACTAAATTAGTTAGACCAATAAGAAAATGAGTTCCAAACCTCTCTGCCAATAACAGCTAGTTTTCGGTTTTCCCCTTCACACTCTGATGGTCCTAGCAAAATTCTTGCTTGAGAAATTGCTCTGTGCTAAGAAGCTTTAAAAAAAATGTTTAACCATTTTAATTGAAAATAATTACAGTAAGGTACTTAATTGCTACCCAGAAATGATTTGACATTTGAGATAAAAACGGCTTAATTGGCACTTTTTTAATGATAAGGCCAGTTTAAAGGCTTTTGTAATGATCAGCTTTCATGATCCTCATAACAATTCTAAAATCTTTCGTTTTCAGCCCTGCCTTTTATTCCCGTTTGATGCTTCAGCTATATTGCTATAGCCTATTAGTGATAGTGATATGCAATGAGGTTCTGCCACTCTAGCTAGCATTCTGACAGTAGCTGCAGTTTTTACCCAGAGAATGAAAATCGCATCTGCTGAAAGCCCAAATGATTGTTTGCGGAGCAGTAATACTATGGGCATTCAGCTCGCCTTTAAATCTCATTGTTTTTCAAATTGCTGCTCTCCGGAATGAGTCACAATCCAGTTGTCTAGGTAACCCTTCGGCTGATGCTGGCTGCTGTCG